>NW_005843223.1:129369-137668 GCF_000455745.1 Alligator sinensis
TACTGAGGCACCTTTCACTTTGGGAAGCATGGGAGTGGGTGTGGATCTGGAGGCTCCATGCCCCAAGGACCTGGATAGGTCTGTCCCGATGGCTCTGGACTGGACGTCTGCAGCTGCCTCCTCCCCGGCTCCCCTGCCAGGGGTCTCTGCAAAATGCTTGCTTTTGTGGGCTGGAGGCTGTGCGTGTCTGCAGGAGAGCACTTGGGCAGCCCTTGACCTGGGGCCAGGCCCTGCAAGGCCTCTGCAGGGCTGCTCTGCAGTTGAGTGCTGCTGTTCTGCATGGCAGTGACACAGTGGGCTGGTGCCGCGTGGTCCCACGGGCAGGATGGTCCCAGCGACAAAGAGCTCATGGTCTGAAGGCCATGGGCAGAGGAAGGCTGGGAGAATGGGGGGCAGCATCACCCCAGTGCAGCCAAAGAAGAGAGCAGAGCCAAACCCTGGGGGCTGTGTGCTGCCCCTAGCTTCCCCCTCTCCCCAAGTTGGCTCAGCAAGCAGCCAGCATGCTGAGGTCCGAAGGAGCCATCTCAAGTAAGACGAGTTTCCCAGCCCCTCTGAGAAGGGGAGCAGGTCCTCCAGAGGCTCCACAAAGCAGCCCAAGGAAAGCCGTTATCTAGCTAAGGGTGGGGAGGTGCAGCAGCATGTCTAGAGTTCGGAGACCAGCTAGAGGATGTTATTGCTCAGTGCATGGGCTCTCTCAGCCTTTTCCTCCCTGAGTCTGGTCCTCCCCACCCCCAGCTTCTGTCCCCACATCACAGGACCCTCTGCACTGCCATGTGCTGCAGGAGTGGAACGGTCTCTGCCCCAGAGAGCTTGCAAAGACGCCACATTCACGTGGTTGTCTCTGCTATCCTAGCTCCTGCTTACTGACCCCCAGCTGCGTTCCTTTGAGATCACTTTGCTCCCCTGGGCCGTCCAGCCATCTATTACCACTGCCCACCTTCTGTCCTCTCCTGTCTTCCACAGTCAGGGTTCGTTCAGGGGCTGGTACTGTTCCTTGCTTGGGGCCTTGTCCTACCTTGTGCCACTGGTGGCTGTTCTCCATGGGCACCGCTTCTACCTGCAGCAGAGAACAGCCTCTTGGTGGTGCAGAAGGAAGAGGCCAGTGCTATTGCAGTGCTGTGGGCGAGAGCCCTGTGTTGGGGAAGCTCTAGCTGGTTGCTGAATGCAGGCTTGCTTAGCAGTGCTCTGCCCCAGAGGACCTTGCAGGAGGCCTTGTCTGTGCAGTTCCACTGCTGGGTCTGGACAGATGTTCTCCAGGGGCTGGGTTTTACGCCTCGGGACCTCCCTTGTCTGCTGCTTTCCTGGGAAGAGCTAGATTTGGAGCTGCATCCAGGCATGAGATGTCTCTTGTTGGAGCAAGCTCAATTCAGTCTTCTGGTTTGGGAGTCTTCACTATGGGGTGGGGTGGCTTGAGATTCCTTGGCCCCCACACCCTGGCTATGCCAGCCCCTCCAGTGTCCTTCTCAGGGTAGCAGGGCTGTGTCAGCAAGGAGGCGCAGCCCTGTCAGTACTACAAGACTGAGGCAGGATGTGCTGTTGGGGAGAGGGGAGGGCTGCCATGGCCCCAGTTCCCACACCTTCCTGCCAGTCCTGAGCACATGTGCTCTGTTGAAGGATGCGGGACCTGTCTGCCTCGGAGAAGCAGGAGCACGTGAAGCTTCAGAAGCAAATGGAAAAGAAGAACACGGAGCTGGAGGCCTTGCGCCAACAGAAGGAGAAGCTGCAGGAGGAGGTGAAGCAGGCGGAGAAGACCATTGATGAGCTGAAGGAGCAGGTGAGTCCCCTGAGGGTCCTGGGGGGCTTCTGGGCCTCCCAGAGCCACCGACCAGCAGATCAGCAACACTGCCTGCGGCCTTGGGGTGAACTGGGCACCGAGAGTAGTGCTCCTGGCTGTTGCAGCCCCCAGCACTGCAGAGACCATCCAGAAGGGGCAAGCAGGGTGTCCCACAGGGTTCTGCCCCTCTCCAGCACTGGTCTCTGCTTGCCCACAGCTCTCCAAGTGTAGAGGCATGTTGCATCTGATGCTTGAGACTCTTTGGTGCCTCTGGCGTTGTGTGACATTGCAGCCCAGCGCCAGCTGGAAAGGAACGTGCCCGCGGGGCCTGCTGTTAGCCAGGCAGAGGGCCTGCAGGAACGTCTGTACTCACTGCAACACAGTGAGGGCACTCCTGCGCCTCATGGTCTCTCTCTGGGAGCTGAGCTGCTGCTGCAGGTGAAAGCAGGACATGCAGGGCCTAAACAGCAGCACAGCTGGGGCTGGCTCTTCTCATGGGCATTATTTGGTGGTATGCTGGGCAGGGGAGAGAGAAAGAAAGACAAGGCCTGTGTTCTGCTGTAGAGTGCGAGCTCCCATCACTGTGGGACAGCCGCCTGGGTGTGTACAGGCCTGGTCCCAACCGCTGTAAGCGTCCAAGCCAGGTTCTCCACTGACTTGCTTGGGAGCCTCCGCTCACTCTGTTCCTGATGTGTTTTGCCCCCTCTTTGGCTTGGACAATCCCACTGAACTGAGCCCCTCCTCTGCCCAAGGCCTCGTGGGCACCTCACCGGAGATTAGACCGAGGGGCTGGACAGGCCGATCTCTGCTGGTGTGGAAGGAGATCTTGAATCATCACAGAATCCTAGAGAAGTGGGGCTGCCAGGGAGCTAGAGGTGGCATCTCCTCCAAGCCCTGCCTGAGGCAGAATCAGCCCCGTCCAAACCAGCCCAGACAAACCCCATGTCCCACCTCTGAGCAGCGTGAAACAGTCGCCACGGGCACAGACCCAGGCATCACCCCCACCCCTACCCTCAGGAAAGCAGGGGGGCCGCAGCCACCAGTGTCTTGCTGCTGCTGCTGGGGGGTTGTGGATGCTGCAGAGAACTCAGGCCCAGGCTGTGCCCCAGCTGCAGAGGAAGGCAAAACCCCCCAGTCCAGACCAGTCTGAGCAGAGGGGAAATCCCTTCCTGCCCCAGTGCAGCATTGAGCTGAGCCTCCAGCCAGGATGCCAGCAGGAGCATTGGCCCAGCCCAGTCCCATCCCCAGCCTGGGCTGCAGCAGCACCCAGCACCTAAGGGAGAGGCTTAAAAACCCCCTGACATGTGGAGCAGAAAGCCAAGGAAGGGGAAGCCAGCACAGCCAGTCAGGTTAACCCTTCTGTGTTTACAGGTGGATGCGGCTCTGGGTGCCGAGGAGATGGTGGAGACTCTGACTGAGAGAAATCTGGACTTGGAGGAGAAGGTCCGGGAGCTCCGTGAGACCGTGGGGGACCTGGTAAGTCGTGCAGCAGCTGGGTTGTCCTCAGGCAGCCTCTGCCCGAGCTGTAGAAGGCTTGTTGCTTTCTCTGCCTGGCTGCTAGACTGACCCGCAGCAGTGTCACCGGTACCATGCAGGTACAGCCCATCTGTGGCAGCAAGTGCTTTCTGAGCTTGGGGGTTGTCCCAGGCCCCTGTCAGCCATAGTCCCTGCAGCTGGTCTCTGTCAGCACATACAGGATGTCCCTTCCACCTCTGGAGCACCAGCCTTCCCTTGCCTGGCAGTCTGTGCTGTATAACCAACCCTTCTTTTTTCATGCCACCCCAGGAAGCCATGAATGAGATGAACGATGAGCTGCAGGAGAATGCCCGTGAGACGGAGCTGGAGCTGCGGGAGCAGCTGGACATGGCCACGGCACGGGTCCGCGAGGCTGAGAAGCGCGTGGAGGCTGCACAGGAGACGGTAGCTGACTACCAGCAGACCATCAAGAAGTACCGTGAGCTGACCGCTCACCTGCAGGTACTGCCCCCCACCCCTGCAATGCCTGGGGACCTGCTCCCTGGTGTCCGTGGGAAGGACAGGCAATAGCACAGCTCCCTTCATGGCAGCAGCCCCTTTGGGGAAGAGACAGAGTCACAGAGAAGTGGGGCTGGATGTCACATCTAGTCCAGCCCCTGCCTGAGGCAGGGTCAGCCCTGTCCAAATTGTCCTATACAACCCATACTCTGAATTCTGTGTCAGACGACCATCAACTCTGACCCAACATAGACATCATGCTCTAACCTGCCACAGGTGAAGCAGGGGGACTATAACAGCCAACATCCTGCTTCTATCCTGCTTGCCCCAGGTAGGAACGGGCGCTGGGGTCATATCACCCCAGCCAAATATCTGTCCAGCCTCCTTTTGAAGACCCCCAAGGTAGGAGAGAGCACCACATCCCTTGGGAGCCCATTCCAGAGCCTGGCAGCCATAACTGTAATGTTGTCATTATACACTCAAGAAACCCCAAGCACAGGCTGTGTCCCTGCTGCAAAGGAAGGAAAACCTTTCCCCCCGTACCCAGTCTGTACCAATCTGTACCTGTACCAATCCCTTCCTGCCCCAGTGCAACGTCGTTCTGAGCCTGAGCACAGGGGCAAGACCCTTTAGCCAGGACCCTGCGGGGTTGATGCCAGCAGGAGCATTGGCACAGCCCAGTCCCATCCCCAGCTGCAGCCAGCTCCCAGCACCTCTAGGGGAGGCTTCAAACCCCCAACACATGGAGTGGAAAGATGGGGAGGGCAACAAGCACAACCCAGAAGCCTGGGAGATCCCCACAGCAGAGCACAGGCATTGTTGCGCCTCAATCATCCCTACCCAGTGCCCATCCTTCCCTGGTGTCTCTCCTACTGCCTCAGTGACAGGGAACAGAGCTCAGCAGGCAAGAGCTCTGTCAGAGGAGAGGGCACCCTGGCAGGGACCCCCTGCCAGACAAACAAACAAGGTGCCCAGTGCCTCAAAGCTGGGCTTCTGGTGCAGTTAGCCATACAGCCAGCTGTGCTCACAAGGGAAGCCTCTTCCTCGCTCATATTGGTGACCTCTGCCTTGCTCCCCAGCTGCCCATCCGGCTGCTGCCCCCCATGGGCTGAGGCTTGGACAGAGGAGCCCAGGCTGCAGTGCAAGACACTTCCCAGCATTTAGGCCCTTTGGAGTCATGCCGCCCTCCCCTGGCAGCTGAGGCGTAGGGCTGCTAGAGCCCTGGGCAGAGGGACCGTATGTGTCAGGTTTACAGGAGGCTTCAGTCATCAGGAGGGAGTTGGTACCACTCAGCCTTGCTGCCCTGGAAGCCTGGTTTCCTTCCTGCTGCACACCCCTGGCAGCGTGCCCGGGGCCAATCCCTGCATTCGGTGCCCCTGATCACCACTCTCCTGTCTCCAGGATGTGAACCGAGAGCTCATGAGCCAGCAGGAAGCATCTGCTGAGAAGCAGCAACAGCCTCCACCAGAGATGTTCGACTTCAAGATCAAATTTGCGGAGACGAAAGCCCATGCCAAGGTAGGGCTGGCAGGAGGGCTGCATCGGGACTGCACTTAGTGGGTGTGCCAGCATGTGCTGCGCCCGGAACCACTTCTCAGATGCAGGCATGGGTGGCACCGTACTACGGCCTGGGGACAGGATGGCCAAGGTTTCTGACCTTGCAGCAACCCAGGTTGGCTGGGCGTCCCTTGGCTGTTGCAGGCCTGGGTCTTTATTGGCTGCTGAGTCTCTTGTGCACAGGCAGCCAGAGCCCTGGAAATCAGTACAGCAGTTTCACCGGAGAGAGAGTGAGCATCATGCCTGGCTCTCCCCTGTTCCCCATGTATGGCAATGGAGCCCTGGGCCTGTGAGCTGCGGGGGTCGTGTGCACTGTAGGGGGTTAAATGTGCTCTTCTGGTCTGAAAAAACCTCCTCCTGTGGTTTCCCCAGAGCAGAGGCACATGGACACATGCAGATGTTATTGGTGCAGATGTTTCCTGAGCTGCTACCAATGCACCTCTTTTGCTGCGCTGCCCTTTGACCTTCTCACAACCCTCCAGCATAGCAGGGCCTGGTCTGGACTGGAGCCCCCCAGGCACTGCTGCAGCATAGGCAGTCAGTAACAGCAAGGAGTCTCCTTCACAGCTGTGGTTGTAGCACTGGGACCAGAAGGGAAGGAGGCTCTGGCTCTGCTTCTGGAGCAGCCGGGGAGCACGCTTGCTCTCTGGTACCTCAAGAGCCTACCCAGTGCTGTGCTGGGTCATAGCAGCAGTCCCAGTAGTCTGTCTCTGAACCCCAGCACTTGCCTGCCTTGTGCACCAGTCCGCAACCCCTCTCCCGCCGCCTCTGGAACTTCCTAGCAAGGTTCTGGCTGCACTCCCCCCTGCAATACCTCTTTTATTTTATGTCCTCTCCATACGGAACCCCACAAAGTCCTGGGACCTCCTGGTCAGCCTCCTTTGGGCTGTGGCCAAGCTCACCATGGACCAGGCTGGAAAGGAGGGGCTGGCTGGAGGGAAGCCGGGTTCCTGCAGGGCTGTCTTCCCCTCACCCCTCCAGGCAGGGCTTCACTGGGTGACGTCCACAGGCTTCTTGGAAGGGCAGGGGGCATTGGCTGGGCTTCTCAGCTTGGTGTTCCCCCCTCACATCCCTTGTTAGCAAGCTGTGCCCTGTGCTCCCAGTCCTGGTTTTTCATGTTGTGTCCCAGGTATTCGGGTGTTATGCAGTTAATAGCTGAGGGGGGGCTCCTCATTTCCCGGTGGGCCTAGACCTAGGACCTACATAACAGGCCTGGCTCTGACAGGTACAGGAGCAGATGCTTTAGGAAGGAGCGCATGGAACAGGGGATCTCTAGAGCCATCTGTCCCTGTTGGACCCTCCCTGACCACCACCAGCATTGGTTTAGAGGTGCCTGTGGACAATCCCCGACCATTCTCTGTAACGCCTATGAATGGCTCTATCATCCCTGAATGCATCTAGTCCAGTAGTGCTGACTCCCCAGCCTACAGGCTGAATGCAGCCCACGGGCTGTCTCATCCAGTGTGTGGTGTGGAGCTCCCCTTGGGTCTGAAAATTTGGTGTCTGAGGAGCAGCACCAGTGGTAATTGCTGTAGCTTCCAGTGGGCACGAGGCTGGATCTGGCCTGCAGCCTGGCCCTACAATACTCACCCCTTGGATGTTACATGAACTACACACTTTTCCCTCATTAGTCTTCAGCCTGCTTCTTGCTAACATACTTGCAGGAGTGCGGGGGGCATCTGCAGTGCTCCCAGCCCGCTCAGGGACCCCTTTGGCCTTTGTGCATCTCCCACAGGCCATTGAGATGGAGCTGCGCCAGATGGAGGTGCAGCAGGCCAATCGGCACGTATCCCTCCTCACTGCCTTCATGCCAGACAGCTTCCTACGGCATGGGGGTGACCACGACTGCATCCTTGTGCTGCTGCTCATCCCGCGCCTGATCTGCAAGGTATCCGGGGAGGTGTCAGGGAGTGTGGAATGGGCTGTGGCCAGCATGGCGATGGGAGGGGGGCATAGGGAATGGCTCTGACCGGCACTCTCTGGGAACAGGCCGAGCTGATCAGCAAGCAGGCACAGGAGAAGTTTGACTTGAACGAGCACTGTGCGGAGCGCACGGGCCTGCGGGGTGCACCGGGTGAACAGCTGAGCTTTGCTGCTGGTCTGATCTACTCCCTCAGCCTCCTGCAGGCCACGCTGCACAAGTATGAGCAGTAAGTATCGCACCATGCTGCTGGCAGCCTCCTGTTTCCCCCCAGCTGAGGCCCCCATCTAAGGGGGGTGCCCGCAAATCTCCCCATCTCTGTGCCCTCCAGGGTGATCCCAAGGCAGTGGCTGCTCCTCTGACAGGGCTACCCGATCCCCCCTCAGAAACCCAGGGCAACTTAGGTTTTGCAGGTCTCCTCTCCTGAGGTTCCCTCCCCTGCAGCCCCAGCTCTGCTGCAAATCTGGGCTCCCCTGACCCCTCCGGGCCTGGGCTTCAAGCAGCCCCTCCGTGGGGCTGCCCTGCTCCAGGAGCCCAGCTATAGGAACGTAGGCTCTGCGCCCAGAGCTGCGTCAGTGAGGCCCTCTGTAAATGGTGCCCGAGGGGCTGGTGCTGACACCTGCACCCAGACCCTGTCGCAGCCCCGCGGCCTGTCACAGCCTTGCTGACCACATGCACTGCCCTGCCGGCAGGGCCCTGACCAAGTGCAGCGTGGAGGTGTACAAGAAGGTGGGGATGCTCTACCCGGAGATGAGCGTGCATGAGCGCTCCCTGGACTTCCTGATTGAGCTGTTGCACAAGGACCAGCTGGATGAGACCGTCAACGTGGAGCCCCTCACCAAAGCGATCAAGTACTACCAGGTGGGACAGGGCTCTGTGGCAGGCGGCTGCTGGCCCCAGGCCTGTCTGTGTGGGTGCTAGGTTGGGTTCAGGGCAGCTCGGAGCTGGGATGTGACCAGTGAAGCCTGCTGGTAGTTTGCTGCAAGGGGGGTGTCGTTTCCGGTTAAACCTGTGCTACAGGAGAAGCAGCCAAGTGCCCATCAGTGACCGTTTCCCTTGAGTGCTCTCTGCCT
>NW_005843223.1:137699-142610 GCF_000455745.1 Alligator sinensis
ACATGCCCGTGTGTCTCTTTTCCAGTGTCCTCAGTCCAGAAAGACATTTGGAGGAGACAAGGCAAAGGGCGCACCCAGCTGCCTCTTGGCTGGGAGCTCTGGGCCCCATGACCTTGGATGCAGGGTGGGGAGGGGGCTTAAGCTTCTGCAGTCACTGCTGCTTTGCAGGCTCCTCTCAGTGTCAGAGATGGACCCACACAAGGTTCTTTGGGTAAATCTGATACCCTTTATTAGACCAACTAAAATAGTTGGAAAAATTCTTCTTTGCAAGCTTTCCGGTACAAACACCCTTCTTCAGGCAGAGGGAGCATCATGGCTACAACCAACACCCCAGAGACATACCCAGAACTTCCCACCCTCCCCTGGGGCTCTGCAGGGATCTCAGCCAGGTGGAGATGTCTGTGTCGGTGCAGCGAGCGTTGCATGACTGGTGCTGCAGGCCCCGCTCCCAGCACGTCTGAGTCAGCAGCAGCTGGTAGCTGCTCTCCTGCTTCAGTCTCTTCCATACAGGGCTCCTATCAGTCCTGATGCTTCCACGGTGCGGCTGTTCCACTTCCAATGCCTGCTCTCAGCAGCTGGGTCTGGCCTGTCTCCTTGCTGGCAGAGAGCATCAGCTTTGTGCTGTCTTGTCCTTTTTCACTCACGGCTCTCCCTTTGGGGCCTTCATGTGGGGGCAGGTTCTGGTACCTGGCTTCCTGCTGTCCCAGGGCTTCAGTGAGGCCAGATAGCTGGCACTTGGCCGAGCGCCTCTGGATCAGCTTCCCCTGCTGAGAGGCATTACCTGGCTCTTGCTTCACTTCACATAGTCCTGTAGATGCTGCTAATGCACACAGTGTCCTCCCCACCCCCGATGCTCAGTCCCAGGGAACTGGGGAGATGACTGAGGGCGGTCTGTGCTCTTGTTATCTGGGATTAATATTAGACCAACTAAAATAGTTGGAAAAATTCTTCTTTGCAAGCTTTCCGGTACAAACACCCTTCTTCAGGCAGAGGGAGCATCATGGCTACAACCAACACCCCAGAGACATACCCAGAACTTCCCACCCTCCCCTGGGGCTCTGCAGGGATCTCAGCCAGGTGGAGATGTCTGTGTCGGTGCAGCGAGCGTTGCATGACTGGTGCTGCAGGCCCCGCTCCCAGCACGTCTGAGTCAGCAGCAGCTGGTAGCTGCTCTCCTGCTTCAGTCTCTTCCATACAGGGCTCCTATCAGTCCTGATGCTTCCACGGTGCGGCTGTTCCACTTCCAATGCCTGCTCTCAGCAGCTGGGTCTGGCCTGTCTCCTTGCTGGCAGAGAGCATCAGCTTTGTGCTGTCTTGTCCTTTTTCACTCACGGCTCTCCCTTTGGGGCCTTCATGTGGGGGCAGGTTCTGGTACCTGGCTTCCTGCTGTCCCAGGGCTTCAGTGAGGCCAGATAGCTGGCACTTGGCCGAGCGCCTCTGGATCAGCTTCCCCTGCTGAGAGGCATTACCTGGCTCTTGCTTCACTTCACATAGTCCTGTAGATGCTGCTAATGCACACAGTGTCCTCCCCACCCCCGATGCTCAGTCCCAGGGAACTGGGGAGATGACTGAGGGCGGTCTGTGCTCTTGTTATCTGGGATTAAACTCTAGTCGCTCATATTGTCTTTAAAGATGACCAAGATGGGAGCACACTTGTGCTGGGTGTCATTTTAATGTTACAAACATGCAGTATTCACCTTCTTCCCGGCTCTCTGCATAGCATGGGGGCTGAGGATCTGATGGAAGGTGGGGCAGGTCAGCTTGCTAGGGTGGTCTAGGGCACCAGGGACTCCAACAGTCACTGACTGGCTGCACCCTGCTAGTGATCGCGGGCAGGCGTCTTCTGGGATGTCTGCTGGAGGAGCTGCTCCCTGTGTGCTAACACATCTGGTCTTTTTCCAGCACTTGTACAGCATCCACCTGGCTGACCAGGCCGAGGACTGCACGATGCAGCTGGCAGATCACATTAAGGTAAAGAACTAGCAGGAAAGCCCGGTCCCAGGGCTGGGGCACTGGGGAGAGTTCATGGATTGGGCCAGCAGACTTTGAGGAGCTGCTGCTGCTCCTGGAGCGCAGGGAGCTCTGGGACGTGTCTTCCTGAGACACAGCCCAGGCCCACTGCCCTCTGTCCCTGTCCCTTCTCCCCCAGGATTAGCATCTGCTCAGGTCCCTCACTGTTCCCCCTTCAGCGGTGGCAGGTGGAGGGGGCATGGATTTTACCAGCAGGGTAGCAGGAAGAACAGGGAGGTCCTGTTACCCTGCAGATCTCTGGATGAGCTGGAAAAGGCAGTCAGAAGGGTCGAGAGCCAGGCTGCCAAGCCTCCAGAGCACGCCTGTCCTGGGTGCTGCAGCCAGACAAACCCCAGCAAGCGCCCAAGCCCTCCTTCCTCAGAGCAGCCCCAACTCCTGTGAGGCTGGAAGCAGAGAGGCTCTTTGCCCTGAACCCAGGGAGCCCTGGGGTGGCCTAGAGCAGCAGCCCATCCTGCCCAGCCCTGAGCTAAAGCCTTTGCTGTCTCTCCTGCAGTTCACCCAGAGTGCCTTGGACTGTATGAGTGTGGAGGTGGGCCGGCTGCGCTCCTTCCTGCAGGTGAGCTGGCATCCTGTCCCCCTTGTACCGCTCTGAGCCACCCCTGGCTGGCACAAGGTGGCTGTGCTCCATAGCAGTCAGAGCTATGAGTTCTTGGGACAACGCTCGGGCTGTCAGACACTCAGTTCTCTTCCCCCAACCTGCTCTCTCTAGGCAGGTCAGGAGGCCTCCGACCTTGCCATCCTCCTCAAGGACCTGGAGACCTCATGCAGCGACATCCGCCAGTTCTGCAAGAAGATCCGTCGCCGCATGCCTGGGACGGACGCCCCCGGCATCCCTGCCGCGCTTGGCTTTGGACAGCAGGTGAGGCCATCAGCACTGAGCTGGGCGGGGTGCAGGGGGATGCCTGACACACAGGGGACACCCAGACTGCTGGCCACAGAGCAGAGGTCCTTGCCAGCCCTGACATCAAGTGCAATGTGTTGCAGTCACCTGTGTCTCTGCTGGGGAGGTGCAGCCTCCAGAGAGCAGATGTCCCACCGTGCAGTGCTATAAGAACATCAGAACTGCCATGGGCTGGGTCAGACTCCAGGTCTGTCTTGCCCAGTCTCCTGTGTCCCACAGGGGCAGAGAGTGGAGGCTGGAAGGGAGAGTGATCTGGGTCTGAGCAGGTTTTTCCCCTGTTCTTCTCCCCTGCAGCCTTCAGCATTGAGGGTCCAGGCAGGTCTGATGCGGAGGCTGTGCCCCTCACTCCCTGCTCCGGAGCCTCCAATGCCCCTTTCTTCCAAGCACATGTCCAAGCCCTTGTGAATCTGGCTGAGCTCTCAGCTTCCCCCACGTCTGGTGACAAGTGCCACCCTTTAATGTCATGCTGGGGGAAACAGAACTTCCTGGTGTTCATTTTAACAAAAACTGCTCTGCTTGACCTGAGCAGAAGGCAGCCATCAGGTTGCGGTGGAACACGGTATGCTGGGACCTCGGCCGTGTGTGTGTCCTGGACAGAAGCAGCTGCAGGTGGTTGGGCAACTTGGAGCTCAGCTGGTGTATGAGAGTGGTGCCCATGTACACCCCTTTCCCAGTGCTGTGCTGGACTCCCTTTCCCCTGCCCTCCTTATTCTACTCAGCAGCCTTCAGCCATGTGGCACTCCAGCTGCGATGTGTTGTTAGCAGCACATTTCAGGCAGGAGATGCAGCATCTCCCCATCCCAGTGTGTCCCGGGAGAGCAGGGGCAGAGCACAGGCCTTGTGGGAGCTGCTGTTCTGGGCTCCACATTTTACAAAGGCCGTGGGGAAGTGAGAAGGTCCAGAGGCAACAACAAAGAGGATAAAGGGGTTGGAAGACAAATCCTAGAGGAGAGGCTGAAGGAGCTCGGCAGGTTCAGCTGGGGGAAAAGGCACTTAAGAGGGATGTGACAGCAGTCCCTGGAGGGTTGCCAGAGAGATGAGAGAAAGCGCCTGTTCTCTCCTGCTGCAGAGAGGAGGATGCAGACCCATGGCTTGAAGTTGCAGCAAAGGAGGTTTAGATTAGAGATCCAGAAAAACGTCTTCACTGTGAGAATAGAGAGGCAGTGGAATAGATGCTTAGGGAAAGTGCAGACTCTCCGTCCCTGGTGGTGTTCAAGGAGAGGGTGGATGGGCACTGGGCGGGGATGATCTAAGCATAGTGATACCTATTTTCTAACACAGGGATTTCCCAGGTTTCTGGGCTGTGCTGGTTGCCCGCCGCCTCTTTTCCTGCTGTGTCAGGGTGTTTTTACGCCTCCCCCGAGGCACTGAGTATTGGTTATAGCTAAGGCTGAGGACTTCAACTGTGCTGTGCTGATTCTCCTGCTAGGAGCAAAGCTGGAAGTTCCTGGCTGGAGGGTCTTGCCCTTCCACTTGGGGTCAGACCGACACTGCGCACTGGGGGCAGGAAGGGATTTCCCACCCTATTCAGACTGGTTTGGATTGGGGGGGGTTGCCTTCCTCTGCAGTGGGGACATGGCCTTGGCCTGGGGTCTCTGGAGCGTCCATTAACAACATTTCATAGAAGCAGGATGTGGGCTGCTGTGGTCCTCCTGCTTTACCTGCGGCAGGCCAGGGTGCTAGGTCTGCGTGTGTCAGGATTGAGGGCAGTCTGATGAAGAGTTTAGGTTATGGTTGTCTGGACTAGTTTGGACAGGGCTGATCCTGCCTCAGGCGGGGATTGGGCTAGATGTGACCCTGCAGGTCCCTGCTGGCCCCATTTTTCTATGACTGTGATAGGGGAGGTGGTAGCCTGTTCATCTGGTGTCAGGCAGGGCAGCACCCTGGAGACTAACTGGTTCAGAGAGGCCGGAGCTTTCCTAGGCAGCCACCTACTGCTTCAGATGCTATGAAAGGAGTGACAGAAAGAGGGTTTTTTT
>NW_005843223.1:142621-154858 GCF_000455745.1 Alligator sinensis
AGGGAAAGGGAGATGGGGAGGGGACCCAGCTGAGAGGGGAAAAGGGGGGGCTGGATTTGGTTAGCTGAGATGAGGCAGTTGACACCCTGGGGGATCCTGAGTAAGCAGCTAGTCCAGGTAACCAGGAACTCGCAGTCTTCCTTGGGCTTGTGGGCTGATGCAGTTGTGTCTGGGGGTGGTTTCTTGTTCTGCGGTTCTGCATTCAGGTCAGTTAAAATACGTCCATCTTGGGGCAGCTTCTCAATGGGGGCTGGATTTGGTTAGCTGAGATGAGGCAGTTGACACCCTGGGGGATCCTGAGTAAGCAGCTAGTCCAGGTAACCAGGAACTCGCAGTCTTCCTTGGGCTTGTGGGCTGATGCAGTTGTGTCTGGGGGTGGTTTCTTGTTCTGCGGTTCTGCATTCAGGTCAGTTAAAATACGTCCATCTTGGGGCAGCTTCTCAATGGTTGGGTTCGGAGCATGGAGGGATAAATGTGACCTTAGAGTTCAGCACGCCTTGTGTCTTGTGGGAAGGCATGTGCAGAAGGGGAGCGTGAGAGGAAAGGCAGGGCCGTGGGAGTGGAGTCCGGTGGCCGGGAGTGTAAAGTCAGCAGTCAGGAGAGCCCTGGCTTCTGCTTCTGACTCAGCGCCTCCCAGCACCAATGCTGGCCTCCGTCAAACATCTTCACTGTGAGAAGAAATGATAACTCACCAGTGCGCCCCAAGGGATGACGACTAGGTCGAATGGTCACAAACTACTACAAGACCGTTTCAGGCTGGACATAAGGAAGAATTTCTTTACTGTCCGAGCCCCCAAGGTCTGGAACAGCCTGCCACCGGAGGTGATTCAAGCGCCCACATTGAACACCTTTAAGAGCAAGCTGGATGCTTACCTTGCTGGGATCCTATGACCCCAGCTGACTTCCTGCCCTTTGGGCGGGGGGCTGGACTCGATGATCTTCCGAGGTCCCTTCCAGCCCTAATGTCTATGAAATCTATGAAACTTCTCCTGATAACCGAGTTTTCCTTCGCGGGGCCTGGACAGCAGCAAAGTCCCTGCCTGGCAGGCAGACACCAACCCCTGCCGTGCCCAGCTTGCTACAGAGCTGGGAGGAGGAAAGGCAAGGGCCACAGCAGGCCAGGCCAGAGGGGAGGGGGCTCCCTCGTCCTACCGGCCTGAGGCCTTGCTGCCTCGCCAGCTGCGACTCGCATTAGGCTGCTCTCGGTGATTATTAGCAGAGGGATAAAGCAAGAGGGGAGGCATGTAGCTCGGAGCTGGGGCACCTGGCAGGCCTGGGGAGCAAGAGCTACCATTCTGCTGTGCTGGGGATACCAGGTGAGAGTGGATTCCCTAATGGCCGTGTGCTGCTCTTCTCCCCAGGTGTCGGACACGCTCCTGGACTGCCGCAAGCACCTGACCTGGGTGGTCGCCGTGCTGCAGGAAGTGGCAGCCGCGGGGGCCCAGATGATCGCCCCCCTGACGGAGAACGAAGGGCTGCTGGCTGCGAAGCTGGAAGACCTGGCCTTCAAAGCCAGCGAGCAGGTGGGAGCTTCCCCACACACCCCTACCCCCAGGGACTTGCCACCCCTTCATTTGAGAGAGGCTGGGTCTCTGTGTGCCCTGGTTGGAAGCCCTTTCACAGTGAGCCGGGCAACACAAGCAGAGATTGGGGACCTGCCAATGCCCTGCCTGCCACCCGTTCTCCGTCATGTCTCCCCTCTACCTCTTTGGAGGGGTGCGCTCTGTTGTGTTCTGTGCCCCGTGGCCTGCCTGAGGGCAGCAGCCACAGCAGGGCACGTGGCTGCAGTGGTAGCAGTGCCATCGGCACAGGAGCACCTCAGGAAGTAGGGTGACCTTCTCCCCATCCCTGCAGATCTACGGTGCCCAGGGCATCAACCCGTATGAGTGCCTGCGCCAGTCCTGCAGCATCCTCATCGCCACCATGAACAAGATGGCCACCGCCATGCAGGAGGGGGAGTACGATGCCGACCGGCCGCAGATCAAGGTGGGCAGGGCTGGGCCTGTCCCCTCCGCCTGGGCAAGGGCCATGTCACATTGGCACTGGCATGGGGAGGGTCTCCTGGGGTTGGGGCTGGCTGAGGTGAAACTGCAGGCCCTCCTGATATGGGGGAGGAAGGACTGAGGGAGGTGCGGTGTGCACTGTTTCCAGACCTCGTCTTTGCTGAGGGGGGCTAGTGTGCCCTGTGAAGAGGGAAGGGGTGCTCGCAGCAGCAGGGAGATGCTGAGGGTCCAAGCCTGGCCTGGCTGGACTGGGGCTGTGTGAGTGCTCACAGCTCCTGTCAGCAAGTGGCCCCAGCCGCGTGGCGTCCAGCATGGCGAGGGGTATGGAGGCTCTGGTGCCGCCCCCACACTGAGCCGACCTCCCTGAGCTGGGCTGTGGCGGGTTCAGGCAACTGCCTGCAGGACCCAGGTCTGAGGGGACGTTCCCAGGGAGCCCCCTACCCCCTGCTCCGCACTGTCTGACCACCCTTGGCTTCCACTGCAGCCCGCTCCCCCCGTCGACCTGCGGGCAGCTGCACTGCGGGCAGAGATCACGGATGCCGAGGGGCTAGGGCTGAAGCTGGAGGACAGGGAGACGGTCATCAAGGAGCTGAAGAAATCACTCAAGATCAAGGTGAGCTCAGCTCTGGCCTGCTGCCAAGTCCCCATCTTGCCTGAGGGCCAGTGCAGAGTCTCCCTCCTGGGCACCCTGCTCCCCCTTCCCGGTGCTCTCCTGGCTTGCTGCCTGTGGGGCTCTGCCTCCTTTCAGTCTTGCTCAGAGGTCAGCGGGGGGCACAAGCTGCCTGGGGGCTCAGCCATGAAGGACCTGCACCAGCCTTCCTTTGAGGCAGCTGTTGCAAGCATGTAACCTGTTCCCAGGTGCTAGTGATGCCACGTCCGGTCATGGGCTGCATGTGGAGCATGAGCAGGAAAGTGGGGGGTGACAAGAGGTTCCCCAGGCATTGCGGTCCCTTCCCCTTGTGCTGTCCCCCCCCGGGCCTGAGTGCACCCCCCCCCGCAGGGCGAGGAGCTGAGCGAGGCAAACGTGCGTCTCAGTCTCCTGGAGAAGAAGCTGGACAGCTCGTCCAAGGATGCGGACGACCGGGTGGAGAAGATCCAGACCAAGCTGGATGAGACTCAGACACTGTTGAAGAAGAAGGAGAAGTAAGTGTGGGCAGGGCTGTCCTGGCTGGGTGGGACTAACAGGCTGCACCTGCCGTGGGAGGGCCCTGGACCAGGTCCTCTGCACCCACAGTTGGGATCAGCTCTGGGTCAGCGCAGAATGTAATACGGGATAACCAGAGGTCCAGGACCTGGTTGTAGAAAAACAGTTGTGGGGCTGGCAGGGACCTGCAGAGGGCACGTCCAGTCCACCCCCTGCCTGAGCCAGGATCAGCCCTGTCCAAACCAGCCCAGACAAACCCATCAGCTAAATTCTACATAAGACAACCCTCAACCCTGACAGCCCCAGGCATCGCCCCCGCCCTGGGAAAGCAGGGGGGCCATGGCTGCCTGCCTCCTGCTGCTGCCGAGGTGGGGTGGGGGATTGATGGATGCTCCAGAGACCCCAGGCTGAGGCTGTGCCCCTGCTGCAGAGGAAGGCAAAACCCCCCAGTCTGGACCAGTCTGAGCAGAGGAGAAATCCCTTCCTGCCCCAGTGCAACATTGGTCTGAGCCTGAGTGCAGGGGCAAGACCCTCTAGCCGGGACCCTGCGGGGTTGGTGCCAGAGGAGCATTGGCACAGCCCAGCCCCATCCCAGCCTGGGCTGCAGCAGCACCTCTGGGGGAGGCTTCAACACTCCCTGAAATGTCACTGGCAGGGAGGGGCTGGGCTGGGCTGGGCTGGGCCCAGGGGCGGTTCTTAAAGAGGAGCTGCATCCTTAGTGCTCTCCTAGGGAAGACGTGGGCAAAAGGTGCTGCCTGCATGCCCCAGGGCTTTGCTTTGCCTGCCTTTTCCTGACGTTAGCTTGCAGCATGTGAATTCCACGGTCTTACCAAGTAAACCCCAAGTTGTGGGGAGAGGAACATGTCTGCCTGACAGAGCTGGGAGAAATGGGAGGCTGCAGAGGGGCCGGGGGCGGGTGACCCAGCCATGTGCGAGATGGCAGATTGCTGGATGAGCTCCACGTGGCACTGGAGGACCCCTCTGCTGGGTCAGCAGGAGTGCGTAATCGGGGCAGGGGGCCCGGCCAGGGCTTCTCTGGAGAAAGGCTGGGAACACCTCAAATGGGCCCGTGGCTGTCCCCTCCCTGCAGGGAGTTCGAGGAGACCATGGACGCCCTTCAAGCGGACATTGACCAGCTGGAGGCAGAGAAGCTGGAGCTCAAGCAGCGCCTGAACAACCAGTCCAAGCGCACCATCGAGGGGCTGCGCGGCGCTCCTGCCTCCGGCATTGCCTCCATCGTCTCCGGCATCACGGGAGGTGAGTGCCCTGTCCACCTGCCCCCTGCACATAGGCAAGCTCCGACGGCCGTCCCACGGTGCCTGGACATTGGGGCAGGGGCACAGGGCCAAGGGTGCGGAGCCCTGGAAGAGAGAGCACCCCCGACCCTGCTGGAGAGGAAGCCTGCAGGCCCTGCCCATCAGCTGCAGCCTCTCCCTGCTCTGCACTGGGCTTAGCTGTCTGTCCCGCAGTTGAGCAGGCTCACCCACCTGCTCTCTGTACCCACTGAGCCCAGAGACGAGGCAGGAGAGGGCCCCAGCGCCACTCTCAAGCTGTGTCCTCAGCCACAAGGGGCCCCTGGGTATTCCCCACCTCATCTGGGGGCCTGGGGCCTGCTGGGTGGGGCAGGAAGCAATACAGCCACAGCCTCAGAGCCCTCTGCTCCCCGGGCTGCATTGGGGGCATTGCCTCCGCCCCTGCGGGGAGAGGAGACCTGCCCCACAGTGCTAAAGTGTGGGGCCGGGTTGTCTGGTGCTTGCTGGAGGGCTGGGCTCCTTCCTTGCTGCTGAAGCAGCATCCCCAGACCCAGAGGCTGCACCAATAAGGCACCAAAGAGGCCATGCATTTCTCCTGGCATCAGCCCTTGTGGAGCTCAGCAGAGCCATGTGCTGTGATGGGCAGGGGCTGTCTCACAGGCTCCCCAGGTTCCCTTTGAACGCACCTGTCCTGGCAGGCGAGTGCTGCCTCCCAGCTGCATAGATCTGAAACACCCTGAGCGATTCTCGCTTGGCCTGTGCGCGCAGCCGGCTGGTGCCCGGGAGAACTACGGCGTCTCCGCTGCCCAGAGGTGTTGCGTCTGTGCCGGGAGGGTCCCCAGTCTCTCAGGCAGCACACGTCCACATGTTCTGCTCACAGCTGCATGCAGGGGCGGCTGTCCTTGGTGCCAGGCAGTGCCTCTTGCTCACGCTCCCATGTGCTACCCAGGGGTGACGGAAGGGAGTTCCACAAGGCACAGAGCAAGCGGGTGCTGGAGGCATGAGCCTGCGCCTGGCCCAGCTTTGTGCTCTTGATGATGCTGTGGGATCCCTGCCCTCTGGTATCTGTCCCTCCTCAAGCCGCAGCTCACAGTCGTGGCAGCCACGTGGTGTGCGGTCTTGGGCGGGGGGAGTGCTGAGGGCAGTGGGGAGCAGTTCAGCCCCTCACGGGGGCCCCCAGGAGGTTGCCAGCTCATCCTGGTCAGACGGGCTCCTGTGGTAGCTGCTGCAAGCACTGGCTGCACTCACCCACTCCTGCCCTGGTGCTCAGCTCCTGCGTTGGTGCCTGTCGCAGCATGCACTGAATCACAGTCACAGAGACATGGGCTGACAGGGACCCCGGCAGGTCGCATCCAGTCCCAGCCCTGCCTGAGGCAGGATCAGCCCTGTCCAAACCAGCCCAGACAAGCTCCATGTCCAGCCTCTGAGCAAAGCTGCTCTGGGTGACACAAGCCAGAGTGACCGTGGCTGTGGCTGGCACGGAGCCGCCAGGGCCGCGAGGTCGAGAGCGGTCGAGCCCTCGGGCAGGGAGCGAATGTGGGTGGGAACGGGTGGTTTTTTCTGGGCTGTTCTTTGGCCTCTTTAGCCAGAGCCGCACCTGAGCCTCTCTCCTCAGCTCTCACTTCTGCTTCTTCTCTCTCTTCTGCTTCCTTCTCCCCTCCTTGCCCGGCAGAGGAACAGCAGAGAGGTACGGTACTGCCCAGCCTGCTCACACACATGCCAGCTCTCCACACCCCCGGGACCCCGAAAGGGGCCTGCGTGGAGAGGAGGCAGGTTTCCATGAACATCTGAGCATGGGGCCCTGGGGTGGGTTGTAAGGTCCGTCCAGGGACAGCTGTTGTCGGCCCCAGCACCCCACAGCTCCAGGTGGAAGCTGTGCATGCATTGAGCAGGGAGCGAGGGGCACAGCCTCTGCATCAGACCTGCCTGCACCCTCAATGCTGGAGGCTGCAGGGAGAGACAAACAGGGGAAATCCCTGCTCAGACCCAGTCACTCTCCCTCCAGCCTCCACTCTGTGCCTCTATGTGGCACAGGAGACTGGGCACGACAGACCTGGGGTTTGAGCCTGTCAATGGTCGTTTTTATGTTCTTATGAAAATCACGGTGGCAGGAGCAGATCTCGCATCCAGGGAGGCATGAGGGCGATGGGGATTGTGCACCCTTGCATGGGGACGGGGGGTCCCTCTGGAGCATCTGATGCAGGGGCAGCCCTGTCCAGCCTCACCTGGGTCGTGACGCTGTGCGGGGTGTGTGGCTCAGCGCCATGCCGTTCACACCCGGCTACCTTGCTCACCCTCTGCTTGTCCCACTGGGGCCCCAGTCTGCTGGCGTGGTGGACTGTGCCAGACTCGGTGCAGAGTGCCCGGGGGGTGGTTCCTGCTGCAGCCTGACACAGGTAGCCTCTCCCCCTCGTCATGCCACGAGCCAGCTGCAGCCAATCTGCCCGCCCCCTCATGGCACTGCCCTTCTTGCCCGTGTGCAGGTGTTGGTGCCGGCCAAGCCATGGTGGGGGGCTCAGGCCCCATCCAGGTGAAGGACTCGCCCCTCCTTCTGCAGCAGATTGATGCCATGCGCCTCTCCATTAAGTACCTCAAGAACGAGAACAACCTGATCAAGGTGAGGGGCTGGGGGGGCTCTCGTGCGCCTGGCCGGGCCCAGGCTCTGCAACGGAGTCCTGTGCCCCAACCGGCTCTCGCTCCCTCTGGGAAATAGTAGGAGCCTCCTGGGGAAGGAAAATCCAAGCAGGGGCCAGGGCCAGGCTGGCTCGGCTGCATCTGGAGCGAAAAGCAGCAGCCACAGGGGCTCCCAAAGCAGGTGGCCAGTAAGGCTGAGAAGGCTCCTGCATCCCCTCTGAGAGGGGCTTGCACAGCCCCAGCGGCCAGGGCACCCCCTTGCAGCTCCCTGTGTCTCAGAAATAAGACGCAGTGCGTGGGTGTCTCACGCCCTGGAACAGAGATGAGAGCCAGGGTCCACCTGCCCCTGTAGCCGTTAGCGCTGCTGGGGCTCAGACCCGCGATTCTGGAGACCATGGGTCAGCAGGGCAGGGAAATCCCAGGGCTCCCTTGCCTAGATCAGTGGCTCTCAACCTTCTTTGACTCGAGGGACCCCTGGATAGACTCACGCCTGCTTAGGAAACACCAGCTCTATGTTCGCTCTCTCCAAGGGCCGTTTTTCTGCTGCAGAGAACTCGGAGAGCCCAGCTGTGGGTTTCTATCATCTCTGGGCCTAGCTGGTGAATCCTGTCTGTGCTCCTAATAGTGCCACCCTTGTGAGGCAGGTTGTAGCACCCAGGGTGCCTGGTTGAAAATCGCTGACTTGGGCGGAGGCTGTGTTAATCAAGAGCAGGCTCTTGGGGTGTAAGGCAGGGGCTCTTCCTCCCCCTGGGAAGGGGTGGAGAGAGGTCTCTGCAGATGGCCGTCCTGGAGACGGAGCATTGGGTCCTTGCATTTGCCACCTTGTCCTGTGTCATTATCTGACTGATTGGGGAAAGGCCTGGTCCCCTTTTTGCCCTCCGGCAGGGCAGAGTCTGCACCACACAGCCAGGCACTGGGGGCCAGGGGAGGCTGGCCCCACCAGTGATGCCGCTGTCCCTTGCTTCCCAGGGGACGCAGATGAAGACAGAGCTGGCGGGGCTGCCCCCTCTGCACGTGCCCAAGCTCTCTCTGCCCAAAGACCGGCAGGGAGATGAGATGGCCTCTGGCTCCCTGTACCGGAAGACGAACCAGCTGCTGGAAACCCTCTATCAGATGAGCGCCAATGCCAGGGTGGTGGACATCACGCGCAGGAAGTCAGGTAGGTCCACACGGGACCCCACTGCTGCTCCTCTGTGGGGTCCAGGGCTGCAGCCTCCTGTGCTGGGGCTGAATGGTATCAGGGGTCATAGGGAAAGTGCAGAGAAGGGCAGCAAGGATGATGAGCACTATGGAGGGGCTTCCATGTGAGGAGAAACTATGAGGCTAGACCTGGTCAGGGTAGAAAAGAGATGCTGGAGGGGGGACATGAGAAGGGAAGAGAGAGAGTCACTAGGGACTTATCAGCTATCTCTCACCAGGTAAGAACAAGGGGGCACAGCATGGCATGAGCGGGCAGTCAACACCAGGAAGTTCTTTCTTGCACCGTGAATTAAAGGGCGAAGCTTGTTGCCCCCAGATGTGGGGGAAGCTGAGGGCTGGGCCAGATTCACCAGGGCTTGGAGCGAAGGGGCATCGGTGGCTCTGGAGCAGGCAGTGAGGGGCACGGCCTCTACATCAGACCTGCCTGGACCTCAGTGCTGGAGGCTGCAGGGGGGAGAGGAACGGGGGAAAGCCCTGCTCAGCCCCAGCCACTCTCCCATTCTCTGCTGCTGCTGTTCCAGCCTCCGCTCTGCTGCTGCGTGTCGGGGAGACTGAGTCTGCCCCAGGCCAGGGCAGCTCCGAGGTTCTTATAGGGGTGCGGGGCTGGCTCTGCCCCCCCATCCCGCTCTGTTTGAAGCCCCCCGAGGTTCCTGGGGCATGCCCAGAAGACCCCTCGTTGCAGGGGTGGTTCTGGTGGGCAGGGCGCTGAGGGAACGCAGCGGCTTCCCGACCTGGGAAGCAGGCTGCCGACAGCTTGCTCATGACTGGAGCCTCCATCCACTTCCAGTGTGGTGATGGAAAGCGTGTCCAGTGTCCCTGCAGCCCCCCATGGGCCAGGCCCTCGCTAGGGGTGACTGGGGGTGAGTTGTCAGGTTCTTTGGGCCAGCAGGGCTGGAGAATCGCTGGATGAGGCTGAGGCCCTGGTGCAGGGTCCCCCTCACTTCTCTTCCCCCCTCAGCAGCTGGGAACCCAGCGGCACAGCTCCTGGAGCAGACGGCCCGTCTGAAATCCCTGAGCGACACCATCGACAAGCTGAAGGTAACGCGGGCCTGGCCCAGCCCTGTGACCTTCTGGTGTCGGGGCAGCGAGCAGGGACCCCCGCCCCATCCCCGGAGGACTCGCATCCTCTACCACTGACCTGGGGCTTGCCCCACTCCATCCTCCCAGCCCGACGGGAGACTGTGGATCGTAGCTCTTCCTGGGAACAAACCTTCTTCGGGCCTGTGATGGGAAGGGGAGATGCGCCCAGACACATGGGGCCTGCCCTGGCCCAGGTGTTCAGCCCGGGGCTGCTCCCGGGGCAGGATGGGGCATGGCTTAGGTCTCCCAGCCCCTCCTCGGGGTGCCGTGCCCAGGAGCCAGTGGGGGTGGGGGGCTGCTTGCGTGCCAGAGTTGCAGCTCCAGAGGGGTGACGCTGGCCTGCTCTCCCTCCCCCAGGACGACGTGATGAAGGAGACAGTCCTGCAGCACCCCGGGGCCAGCATCCCAACCGACTTCGCCACCTTCCCCTCTTCATCCTTCCTGAAGGTAGGAGCCCACACTCTGGTGGGGGAGGTCACGCTGGAGCTCGTAGAGGGAGCACGGCCGCCTCTGCACTGAGGCGGTCTGTGCCAGGGGCTCTGCCAACGCCTGAAGAATGTCAGCCAGGGGAGACGGGTCAGGCGAGCGGGGCTGTGAAGTGTTCGCAGAGGTGTTGCAGGGTTTGGAGGATCCACAGCTGCAGGTGCCCAAAAAGCAAGTGCAGTTTTGGGCTGCATTAAGTGCGAAGGAGGGGAGGGACGGTGCTGCTCGCTCGGTCCTGGCGAGGCCCGATCTAGTGTCTAGTTTAAAGACAGGGATGTTCTGGGCCTGGCACTTCCAGGAGGATGTGGGCAGGCTGGGAAGAGTCCAGCACAGAGCAACCAAAATGATCAAGGGTCTGGGAGGCAGGACAGATGAGCACAGGGTGGAGGAGCTGGGGAGATTGAGTCTGGAGGAGAGAAGACTGAAGAGGGTTTGATCACAGGCTGCAAATCCCTGAAGCACGATGGCAAGGAGGCTGGAGATGGGCTTTCCTCTGTGGCCGCAGGGGACAGGACTAGGAGCAATGGCCTCCAGCTGCAGCAGGGGAAGCTGAGGCTGGGGATGAGGAGGAAGGTGCTGGCTCTGATGGAGTCAAGCACTGGAACAGGTCCCTAGAGACACGGTGGTGTCCATCCCTGGCAGTTCGCAAGAGCAGGCTGCACAGCCCCTTGGCTGGGAGGGTTGTCGGGACTGATCCTGCCTGGAGCAGGGGCTGGACCAGTGCCCTGGCAAGGCCCCTTCCAGCCCAGCTCTCCCCTTACCTTGCATTTGTTGCCCACCTCTGGGCTGAAGCAGCTGAAGTGCTGAAGGAGCTGGGAGCGGGTGTCTGGGGAGACGCTGAGGCCATGTGCAGCTTGGGGAGAAAGCGGGTAGAAGGGACAAGGCTGCAGCCTTCGAGTATCTGGCGGGCTGCCCTGGAGAGGAGGCAGAGCCACTTTCCCTCGCTGCAGAGGGCAGGACTCGTAGAAGGCAGCAAGGCAGGCCAGGAACGGACCTCTGGAGCCACCACCTCGCTGTCCCGGGGCCTTGTTGGGTCTAGCCTGGGGCAGCGGGACCTCCCTCCTGGCGGCTGGATCGGCACAGGTCAGGGGCTGGGCCAGATGCCCCCGCAGTCCTGCCAGCCCTGGGCTCTGTGTGGAGGACGGTGGTCGCTGGGGCTTGGGGCTGGCCTGGAGGAGCACAGCCTGCCCTGAACCTCCGCTCGCTCCTGTCTTGCAGGCCAAGGAGGAGGCGGTAGCCGACACGGTTTACATCGGCAAAGTGTCCTTCCCGTGCATGCCCGGCCACGGCCAGGTGCACCAGCTGGTGCTGACACCGGAGCAGCTGCACGCGCTGCACAGCCGCCTCATCTCCTAGGGCCCCAGCCGGGCCGGGACAGACCAAGGCCCATTGCACGTCCCCCGCCCGAGCGGGGCAGCCTCCTGCTGGCGCCGCTAGCCTGTGTGCCCCAGCCCTGGCCGAGCACCGGCCTCCCTGCGCCCGGGCTGGCTACGACTTACCGCGGCCACTGCAGCTCCCACGTTCCCCCCCGGGCCAACGCTGCAGCCGCCTCTTCTCCTGTGTGGAAGTGGCCGGAGCCGCAGCTTCCCCGTGCACAGCCCTCTTGCACTTCCCCCAGCAGCTCCTCCCTGCGTGCACGGGTGTCCAGGGATCCCCCCAGCTCCCAGACCTGTGCACGGGGGGTGTGGGGCTGGGCTCTCACATCAGGCTTCGGTGGCATGGAGGGGCTGGGCTGCAGCTTCCTCCCCTGCCTGTTGCTTTGGTAGATGGGGTGTGCACAGCCAGCGGGACGGGGCTCTGGCTCCAAACACTACATTGCCCGTGGGGGAGCTCCCAGCCAGACGCTGGCTGCCATCGTGCTGCCTCCACCCGCCCGGGGGTGGCGGAGCACGGGCCCCTGGGCCTGCCGGCTTGGTGCTGCGGCGCTCCCCTCCTGTAACGGCCCATTAGCACTAGAGCTCTCAAACCAATAAAGCTTCACCTGTTCAACCCGCCGGGCCCGGCTCCGTCCTTCTGCCTCCCACTCGGGGGCAGCTGCTCTCCAGCTGGTCACGAGGCCACTGCCGGGGCTGGGCCCTTCCAGCGGCCGTGAGAGAGGGGAAACGGGCACGTGCCTTGGTGTGGCAGGAGGGGCAGCTGTGTTCGGTGCGAGCCCCCGGGCTGAGGGGGGCACAGCCCGTGGGGCTGGACAACAGCACCAGCTCCCCCGGGCAGGGGCAGTGCTGCTGGGGGCAGCCTGTTGCCCACGGAGCCCCAGCGCTTGTGAGAGCTTCACCCTCCTCTGGATGGGGCTTGGCAGCTGCCCCCGCCGGGGTCCCAGCAGAGCCAGGGCCTGAGCCCCATGCTTCAAACGAGGGATGATCCAGTGTCCAGGCCTGCAGCCCCGGGGGCCTGTGTTGCCCTGAGGTGCCCGGGGCTGGCTTCTGCCCGTTGCCACTCT
>NW_005843223.1:155197-156089 GCF_000455745.1 Alligator sinensis
GAACTCGAGTAGCCTCTTTAGCCTCATTAGTTTCCCTTAAGCAACCTCTGTTCCCTCCCCAACTTGTTTCTTACTTTAAATTGGCCTTTTTGCTCCCCGAGTCCTTCGTCAGCCCCCCCCAGCAGAGCCTGTGACCCCCACGGCCTTTGCAGCGCGGAGCCGTGTACCCCATCTGGCGCAGCCGAACCTCCCGCAGGACCGAGGGGCTTCCCGGCAAGGCCAGGCCTGCTCGGCTTCCAAAGGAGGCGCGGCAGCGGGAGGCTTTCTGTGCTCAGGCGTGAGGACAAAGACGCAGGGCTTATCACAGAGTCCCGGAGCTGCGGGGCGGGCAGGGGTTGCGGGGTCACAGCTTCCTAGTAGCGAGGGTCAGGAGGGACCTGGACAGATCGTCTAGCCTGACCCCCTGCCACAGGCAGGAATGAATGCTGGCTTCACAAGACCCCAGACAGGTGAGCATCCAACCTCCTCTTGAATTTGCCCCAGGTAGGGGCGAGGACCACTTCCCTGGGAAGCTGGTTCCAGATTTCCCTCAGGCTGGGTCACATCCAGACGGCCCAGCTTGAGGCGGGATCGGCCGGTCCAGACCAGACAAACCCCGTGTCGGATAAGACAGCCCCTGGCCCTGCCCCGGGGATATAGGGGGGCGTGCTGCTGCTGGGGGGGGTCATGGACGCTACAGGGATCCCAGGCCCGGGCTGCGCCCCCCTGCAGAGGGAGGGGAAACCCCCCAGTCTGCACCAGTCTGAGCAGGGGGCAATCCCTCCCTGCCCCCGTGCAGCGCGGGGCCGGGCCGGAGCGCGGGAGCAGGACCCCGCGGGGTCGCTGCAGCAGGAGCACGGGCCATCCCCAGGCGGGGCTGCAGCAGCGCCAGCGCCCTGACCCCCGCGACACG
>NW_005843223.1:156172-156484 GCF_000455745.1 Alligator sinensis
AGGCTCCGTCCTGGGGGCGGGCTCAGAACCCCCCCTTCAGCCCCTCCCATTGGTGCCACGCGTGACCGGAACCACTACCTCGCCGCCCTATTGGCCGCGGGCGCGGAAGGGCGGGCTTTCCCACCTCTCGCCCTACCATTGGTTGCTCTCGGGGCTCGCGCTCCCATTGGCCAGCGGAGTGGGAAGGGCGGGTTCCGAGGGCTCCTCCCGTCCTCTCATTGGCTTGCCAACTGGTTTCCGGCTGGGTTGTCTCGGCTTCCGGTCGGCGCCGCGCTCAGTCGTGCGGTGACGGTGGGCGAGGCAGGATGGTAT
>NW_005843223.1:157051-158363 GCF_000455745.1 Alligator sinensis
GAGAGGGCCGGGCCGGGGGGGCGCGGGTCCCACCCAGCCCGGCCCAGCTGTCGCTCCCGTCTCTCACGGACACGGAGATAGGGCGGGGAGCGGAAAGCAGAGCGGTCGGCGGGGGGGGCGCGCAGCAGCAGCGCTCTGGTTTTGGGACCAGTCGGCCAAAATAAGTCCCCCCACGGCTCAAGCCCCGTGACTGCGAGAGGCGTCGAGGCTGCCCTGGGCTGAGTCTCGTGCGTGGGGCAGAGCCAGGGGCTTGGAGCTGAGCGGCCGAGCCTGCCCGCCCCGGGGGTCTCGCTGGGTCCCTGTAGCAGCGGCAGAGCCGCCCTGGGCCTTCCCCACAGCGGGGAAGGGAACAGAAGCGCAGGCCTGGCTCCGCCGCCCTGACCCAGCCTCTGCCCGGTCGGCGCAGGCGTCCTCCATGAAGACCTGCGGCTGCTGCTGGAGACGCACATGCCGGCCAAGAAGAAGAAGGCGCTGCTGGGGGTCAGCGACGCCAAGATCGGGGCGGCCATCCAGGAGGAGCTGGGCTACACCTGCCAGACCGGAGGGGTCGTGGCCGAGATCATGCGAGGTGAGGCGGGCGCGGGCGGGGGGGTCCCCGCGGGGCAGGAGGTCACGGCTCCACGAGCAGAGCCTGAGCCGCCCGCCCGCCCGCAGGGATCCGGCTGCATTTCCACGCCCTGGTGAAGGGGCTCACGGCCCAGTCAGCCTCCAAAGCGCAGCTGGGCCTGGGCCACAGCTACTCCCGGGCCAAGGTCAAGTTCAACGTCAACCGTGTGGACAACATGATCATCCAGTCCATCAGCCTCCTGGACCAGCTGGACAAAGACATCAACACCTTCTCCATGCGCGTCAGGTGGGCGTCGTGCCAGCTGGGGGTGGGGGTGTCTGCCACGTGCTCTCCGAAGGCGGGGAAGTGCCTGCCCGGCCCTCCCGATGCTTACCGCAGCCAGCGCGGCTCCTAGCGCTGCCTGTACAGAAGAGGGAGGTACAGCATCCGTCCTTCCTACACCGCAGCCAGGGAGGCTGTGACCCGGCTGTATTGTGACCAAGGCAACACTGCTGGCTTGGGTCAGGGCTCTGCTTGCCGGTGCCAGGGTGCCCGTAGCGGGTGTCTGACGCCGCCTCCTCCCGCCCAGGGAGTGGTACGGGTATCACTTCCCCGAGCTGATCAAGATCGTGAGCGACAACTACATGTACTGCCGCCTGGCCAAGCGCATCGGCAACCGCAAGGAGCTGGCCGAGGAGAGCCTGCCGGGGCTGGAGGAAATAGTCATGGACAGCGCCAAGGCCCAGGCCATCCTGGACGCCTCCC
>NW_005843223.1:158394-166748 GCF_000455745.1 Alligator sinensis
GCACCGGAGCTGCTGGGGGAGGGGATCCGGCCTCACACCTAGTTAGTGCCTTCTGGATCGGGGCATAAAATCACGTCCACCCCAAGGCCTTCTGGAGGCAGGATCAGCCTCGTCCAAACCGGCCCAGACAAACCCCATGTCCTATCTCGGAGCCACGTGACACAGTCACCCCTGACAGCCTCAGGCATCGCCCCCACCTCTGCGCCCAGGAAAGTAGGGGGGCTGCAGCCTCCAACATCTTGCTGCAGCCAGGAGGGGTCGTGGGTGCTGCAGAGGAAGGGGAAACCCCCCAGTCCAGACCAGTCTGAGCAGGGGGGAAATCCCTTCTTGCCCCAGTGCAGCGCGGGGCTGGGCCTGAGCGCGGGGGCAAGACCTTCCAGCCAGGACCCTGCGGGGTCCGTGCAGCAGGAGCATGGGCACAGCCCAGCCCCATCCCTAGCCGGGGCTGCAGCAGCGCCAGTGCCCCTGGGGGAGGATTAAAGCCCTGCAACACGTTTAACCAGGGGCTGCTGGGAGATTTCCCCCAACCCCTGTAGGGAGGGGGCAGGGGGTGTGCTGGCCCATGGGGGTTGGGCAGTGCACTGACAGCCCCCGCTTCCCCGCAGGTATGGACATCTCCCCCATCGACCTCATCAACATCGAGAGCTTCTCCGGCCGTGTCATCTCGCTGTCCGAGTACCGCAAGGGGCTGCAGGAGTACCTGCGCTCCAAGATGGGCCAGGTGGCCCCCAGCCTCTCGGCCCTCATCGGCGAAGTGGTGAGCAGGGGACGGGGCGAGGAGCGGGACCGGGCGCTGCCAGGCCACAGAAATGATGTTGTAGTGAGAATCTGTCAATCCACTGAGCTCTCTGCTGAGAACCCATCACTGCTGATCTGTGTCCTGGCTCCCGGGGCCTGCTCACATCCCTGCTCCCGGCAGCAGATGGGTGAGCTTCCATTCTCTCCCCCGCAGGTGGGCGCCCGCCTCATCTCGCACGCTGGCAGCCTGACAAACCTGGCCAAGTACCCGGCCTCGACGGTGCAGATCCTGGGGGCCGAGAAAGCCCTGTTCAGGTACCGCCACAGTGGGGTCGTGGTGATGGCCGGCTGCTGGGCCGCTGGGCTTGACGCGCTGGCTGGCTCTGCCTGCTGGTGCGAATGATATGCCAGCCCCAGCCTCTGAGCGACCCCCCCCTGGGTTCCCCCTGTCGCGCTGAGCTCGTGGGACCCTCTCGCTGGGCCCTGGGTGCATGTGGAAGGTTAGATGTGCCTCAGCCTGGGGTGGGGGGAGTGGGGCTGGCAGCACGAGTCTGGGCACAGCCACTGGGCTGCGGCTCGCGTCTGGATGCCTACATCGCTGGAGGGTTCAAGGAGAGGGTGGACGGGCACTCGGGGAGGGATGATCTGGGCACAACGATGCCTGTGCTCTGCTGTGGGGGTGTCCCAGGCTTCGGGGCTCTGCTGGTTGCCTCTTCCTGCTCCACATGTCGGGGTTTTTAAGGCACTGCGTGTTGGCTGCAGCCGGGGCTGGGGCTGGGGCTGGGCTGTGCCAATGCTGCTGCTGGCGCCGACCCTGCAGGGTCCCGGCTGGACGGTCTTGCCCCCGTGCTCAGGCTCAGCCTGACGTTGCACTGGGGCAGGGAGGGATTTCTGTCCCCCCTCCCCCCATTCAGACTGGTCTGGACTGGGGGCGTTTGCCTTCCTCTGCAGCGGGGGCACAGCCTTGGCTTGGGCTCTCTGCAGCGTCCATGACCACCCCCGGTCCTTCTCTGGCAGCAGCAGGACGTTGGCATCTGCAGCCCCCTGCTTTCCCAGGGGTGGGGGCAACACCTGGGGCTGTGTCGTGTTGGACACAGGGTTTGTCTGGCCTGGTTTGCACACGGCTGATCCTGGTTCAGCCGGACTGGGACTGGATGCGACCGTGCTGGTCCCTGCCAGCCCCGCCTCTTAAGGATCCCAAGTGGGGCTGGGGTCCCGTTGCCCTGCAGAGACCCTGTCCCACACGGGCAGATGAATTCCTGCTTCACCCATGTGTTGCACCACCCAGCCCAGCAGTGCCCTGCCTAGAGGCTGCTCCATCGCCTCCCTCTTGCCCCGTTGCAGGGCCCTGAAGACGCGCGGGAACACCCCCAAGTACGGGCTCATCTTCCACTCCACCTTCATTGGCCGCGCCGCTGCCCGCAACAAGGGGCGCATTTCCCGCTACCTGGCCAACAAATGCACCATTGCCTCCCGCATCGACTGCTTCTCCGGTACGGGGCGGGGGCTCTGGGGGGCTGGCGCTGGCCCCAGCGGCTCTGCTGTGATGGGAACATTTTTCGTCAACAGCATTTCACGCAGTGAATGGTGACACGTGACTTCTGAGCAGAGCCGGCTGGGGCAGGGTGGGGACAAGGGATGGCTCTGGGCGGGGGCCTGGCCACGTGCTCACACCCCCTCTCTGCAGAGGTGCCCACCAGCGTCTTCGGTGACAAGCTGCGGGAGCAGGTGGAGGAGCGCCTGGACTTCTACGAGAGGGGCGAGCCGCCGCGCAAGAACCTGGAGGTCATGAAGGAGGCGGTGGCGGAGGTGAGCGGGGTGGGGGGGGCCTGACCTGCTGGTGGAGGCCAAGACTGATTTAATGAGGCTGATCCGACCCTGGGGCAAGAGGCAGGGGAGCCGGGTGCTTGCTGGCTGCGGGGTAGGAGCTGACAGCACGCGTTGCTCTCCCCTCAGGCCACGGAGGTGGTGGCTGAGCTGAAGAAGCGGCAGGAGAAGGAAAAGAAGAAGGCGAAGAAGAGGAAGCAGCGGGAGAAGAGGCAGCTGGAGGCGCTGGCAGCTGCCGCGGCCGAGGAGGAGGAGAACTCGCTGCTGGATACGACAACAGAAACCGAGGTGAGGGGCTGGGGCCGTCGCTTCCGTGGGGTGCACGGTCCTGCTCATCCTGGGGCTGTCGGCTCCGTCCCTCCCCGTGGAGCTGATCCCCGCCTTGCTCTGGGGCAGCGGTTCCCAAACTCAGAGAGTGCGCACCACCAATTTAAAACGATACAACCTTAAGTGCCACCAGCAGATTTTTGTCGTAATTACAATAAATCTGTTGACGCACGGTACTGGCTGTGTGTGTACCACCGGTCGTACCTCTACCACAGAGCAGGAAGACCCTAGTGCGGCAATTCCCAGGGGCGCGGGCTCTGGCTTCCAGGGGCAGCACCGGCCCAGGCCTGGCTGGGTCCCTGGCACAGCCCTGGCAGCACAGGGAGGGACAGTGCCCTCCCTGTGGGCACTGCCGGCGCCAGCAGCCCTAGGGCCTGGGCCATGTGGGTGTGCTCGGCCCATCCCATGTCGCCCCTGGCTGGGATCTCAGCTCCTGCTTCATCCTTGGTGGATTCCTTCTCCTACCCCCGAGCTGGCTTTCTCAGCTAGGTGCAGGCTTCACCCAGCCTGTCCCTGGCTGCTGTAGACCCCAAGCTACTGCCCCCTGCTCTCCCATCCCCCTGACCCCCATGCTTCCCCCTCAGGAGCTGAAGACGGAGCTCAAGAAGAAGAAGAGAAAGAGGGAGGCGACGCCAGAGCTTGAGGAGAACGGGCTGGAGGCCGAGGCCTTGCCCCGCAAGAAGCACAAGGCGGCCATAGGTGAGCCTGTTGCCTCGGACAAGAAGAAAAAGAAGAAGGCAGCGGCGGCTCAGGATGAAGACGAGGACTGAGGGAGGGGGCTGGGAGGGGGCCCAGGAGGCCTGAGGGTCCTGGCTGCTGCGGTGTCTGTCCCGCGTTTTTAGGCAGCCGCCTGCCTGTGAATGTAGCCCGGCCCGGGCAGCCTGCATGGAGGCGTGCTCGGCCCTGGCGGCTCAGGTGAGTTGGTGCCGAGGGCGTCTCCTGCAGAGACGGTCACAGAGTCTGGCTGGGCCCAGCAGGGCCACAGCTCGTGCCACGTGCCACTCAAAGGTGCCGCTGGGGTCTTGGACTGGGCTGTCCTGGGGCTTCACCTGCTCCCGATACTGCTGCAGTTGGCACAGCTGCTGCCCACTCGCCCGTCCTGCTCTGGGGCTGCGGCTCGGCTGCATAGCCGCCTGCCTCACGTGAGACACGTGTCCTCAATAAAGGTTGATGCTGTTTCCAGCCTGCACTGTCCAAGTTTTGCTGCTGCCTGGAGCCTCTGCCCAGCAGCTCTGTGGAGCTGGGCAGTTCCCAGAGTCCAGGGCTGGTGCAGCTGAGCAGGGTCAGGCCCCTTGGCCACAGGCTTTATTGTGTAGTTTATGCGTGTTGGAGACGCATCATTGCCTGGGTGCTGGGGAGTAGGGACAGTTCAGCCCCTGCCCCAGTCGCCCACCTGGAATGGAGTCTGCCAGAGAAGGAACTGGTGCTGGGCTGGGGCAAAGGGGGTGAAACCCCTGGGGAGGGCAGCATCTCCTAGAGCTTGGGGTGCACCTCCTTCTCATGCTCTGTTACATGGGGTCCGCACTTCAAAGCCTCCCAGCCCTTTTCCCATCAGCTCTCTAGCCCCAAAAATGGGCTGGCAGCCAAGGGAGGTGCCCACCAGGGGCTGGTCAGCTGCTTTATTGTGGGCTGCAGGGAAGGGCCCAGGCTGGAGCCCCTTGGGGCTGGGGGGCCAGCGAGCAGGGTAGCGAAGCAGTGTAGGGGCGCTGGGCGCAGGTGGCTACTCCTCTAGGGCTGCGATGACGGCACGTGTGAATTCCAGGGACGTGGCGTAGCCGCCCATGTCTGCCGTGCGCACCTGTGGAGAGAGGGCAGCAGTGTTAATGGGCCCAGGGCGGTGGCTGGGGCTCAGCCTGGGCAGGGCCTCTGCTGGCTCGGCTCCCTGTGCTCTGCAGCTGTCTGCTGGGTACCGCGCTCCTGGTGGTGCAGGGAGCTGTCCTCGGGCAAGGGTGGATGTGATTGATGGAGGCCAGGCCAGGCTGGGGGGGGGCCCAGGTCTGTGACTCAGAGTTCAAGGGCTCTGAAGGTGCCTAGTGAGCTGAGCCACGGGGTGCTGCTGGCACTGGGCCCTGCCTGCTGCCACAGTCCCTCTCTAACCTACCACCCCACTGCACATCTGCCCCATCCCCGATGACTGACAGTGGCATCTGTCTCCAGCCAGGACCCACGGAGCTGCTGGGACAGAGCCCGGCTCTGCCGCCTGGGACACATTTTCCAGCGCTGCACTGTGCAGGCGCTAGGCTCACAGGGCCCTGGGTGGGGGTCATACAGGGATGAAGAACCAGAGCCTGGTGGCCCAGAAACAGATGAGACACCCCCCCCGGCTTCAAGGGCACTGTGCATCCGGCTCTGCGCTGTTCTTTGCTAAGTTGGATTCATTAAAAAAATAAAAGAAAACCTTGTGTGCAGCCGGGCCCAGGCAGAGGCAGGGATGGCTTTGGGGAGAGCACCCCACAGCACAAGCCTCTCACCCCATGGCTGGAGCTGGGGCTGGCCTGGGCCAAAGGATGACTGGGATGGGGCCTGGCTTCACCCACTGCGCAGGGGGCTCCCCCTGGCCCTGGATAAGAGTGCAGCCTCTTAAAGACCCCCAGGGTAGGAGTCAGCACCACTTCCCTTGGAAGTTGGTTCCAGATCCTAGCCGCCCTGACAGTGAAGTAGTGCCTCCTGCTGTCTAGTTTGAACCTACTCTCTAAGAATCTGTGGCCATTATTCCTTGTTACCCTGGGGGGGCGCTTGGGGGAACAGGGTCTCTCCCTTTAGACGGCCACCAGATCCCCTCTCAGCCTTCTCTTGTGGAGGCTGAACAGGTTCAGGGCCCGTCGCCTCTCCTCGGGCCTGCCCTGCTGCCCCCTGACCTTGTGATTGTCCTTCTCTGGACCCTCTCCATGCTGTCCACATCCCTCCTGAAGTGGGGTGCCCAGAACTGGACGCAGTACTCCAGCTGCGGCCTGACCAGTGCCGCGTAGAGGGGGAGGATCACCTCCTTGGCCCTGCTCGAGATGCACCTGTGGATTCACAACAAGGTGCCGCTGGCCTTCCTGACCACGACCTCGCATTGTCGGCCCATGTTCATCTTGGAGTCAATAACAACTCCAAGATCTCTTTCTGCCTCTGTGCTTTCGAGACAGGAGCTTCCCAGCTTTTAAGCGTGCTGCTGGTTCCTACTGCCCAAGTGCAGCACCTTGCACTTGTCAGTATCGAAACGCATCATATTTTCATTAGCCCACCCCTGTAACCTGTCCAGGTCCTGCTGTAATCTGTCCTTCCCCACTAGAGTGCCCACCTCACCCCAAATCTCGGTATCACCAGCAAATTTAAACAGGTTGCTTTTTACCCCGTCCTCCAACAGTGGAGGCCCAAGGAGCAAGCCCTGGGGGACTCCACTGCCCACTTCCCTCCAGGTCAAAAATGACCCGTCCACCACCACCCTCTGAGTACGACCCTTCAGCCAATTTGCAATCCATCTTACTGTGTAGGCATCTTTATTCATGATCACGGTACAAAGCACTCTCATAAATAGGGGACAGACCTGCCTGCTACCGGTCCCTGGGAAGGAGTATAGTGAGCCTGGGCCCCTTGCCCAGCCCAGGTGCAGAGCAGGGCTCCAGCGGGGGCCCGAACTGGCTCCTGCCCATACCTAGCAGCCTGGCCCTTTTACACAGGCCCAGCAGCACAGGACCTGTCCCTGCCACAGCTTTGGTGCAGGGACACACACCTCGTGGCCCAGGGCCTTGAGGAGTAAGGGGGGCTTGGCTGTGCTGTCACAAGTGCCTAGTCCCCAGGGCCAGGTAACAGGGGCCACCGGCGCGGGGAATGAAGGCCAGACCCAGCTCTGGAGAGACCAGTCACAGCCCTACTGCTGCTCCATGCTGTTCTGCAGGGGGGGGTGCAGGCTGGATAGAGAGCCCTGTCCCTGCTGTGCTGAGGCTGGAGCGTGGCTGTTTTGGGGTTACTAGGACCTGTGGAAGCTATAGCCTCCCCAAGCTGGGACTCTGGCAGCCTGCCCCCACCACCCCCTGGAACGTCTCACTTGCTTTTTGGACCCTACTTAAGCCCCAATCACAGCCTGGGCCCCGCAGAGGAGGGGGAGTGCTCTGCTATCAGCAGTCCAGCCCAGAGCGGTGCAGGGGCTCCACACCCTGCAGCCAGGTGAGGCCACAGCCCCCTGGCCTGGGCTCAGCAGGCCTCAGGGTTTTGGAACAGGCACCAGCTGGATGCCAAGGAGGTGGAAGTCGTGGGGCACTGGTGGGGATAAGCCCCTCCACCCAGGGGACTGCTGTGGAGAACAGGTTGGCCCTGGCAGCCACAGAGCAGGTGACAAACATCAGGGCACCAGGGCAGGGGCCAGGGTGAGAGGTCCACTGGGTCTGGAAGCTAGAGGTGCTGGTGCACACACGCAGTCCCGGGGCTGGGCGCGGCCAGGGGGCCTAGAGCCCGTAGTGGGGGTGCAGGTTGTCAATCACAGACTTGATGAAGTCCGAGGTGGTGGAGTAACCGCCCATGTCCCGGGTCCGGACCTGGAAGGGGAGGGGCAGAGAGGAGAAAATGGGGGCGTGAGTGGGGGCGCCGAGGCCAGTGGGCGAGGACAGGACAGCAGAGGAGAGCACAGGACTGGCAGCAAAGCAGATCCCTGGTGCACTGCCCTGCCAGGAGAGGAGAGGCTGGAGTTGTGGAGCAGACATGAGGCAAAGCCGGGCTGAGGGAACCAGGCGTTCACACAGGCATGGGGATGGGAGCGGTGCCCCTCCAATTTCCCTGCGGCCGGCTGGAACAGGAGCCACCCCAGACGGGCACAACTCTGGCTCTGCGCAGCCAGGCCAAGCATCCCACTAAAGCAGAGCCTGGTCCAGGGTCCAGCCAGGCAGGCGGACCCTGGCCCGGACACAGCTGCCATGACTGTGGCCCTGAGCAGACCGTGCCAGCTGCACCCCGAGGGGACCCAGAAAGTCTCCGAGCACCAGGCGAGGGTGGCAGCAGAGAAGCAGGAAGGGGCCATGGCAGCCTGGCACTCACCTTGCCGACCTTGATCACTTTCTTCACAGCATCCGAGATGATGTTAGCGTGAAACTCCAGGCTGGTGGGGAGGAAACCAGATGCGCTCAGGCTCCCCCACACGGCTGTGCCCCAGCACTGCCCCCCCCTCCCAGTACCCATCCGAACAGGCCCGACACCCCCAGGTTGCCCCCTGCCCCCCAATGCAGCCCTTACTTCAGATGGCGCAGCATGTTGGCAGCAGAGAGCAGCATGGCAGTGGGGTTGGCGATGTTCCTGCCCACTGCCTGTGCGAAGGGGTGGCGGGCGCCCTGCAGAGACAGCCAGCATTAGGTGCTGTGCCCAGGCCAGGGGCCACAGCTGCACTAAGCACGAGAGGGGGTCCAGCCCACGTGGATGCAGGATGCGACTCCTATGCCCTCTCAACCCAGGGCAGACCCAGCTCTGCTTGGAAATCTCTAGGGAAA
>NW_005843223.1:166758-169214 GCF_000455745.1 Alligator sinensis
CCCCCAAGACACAGATTCTGCCAGGCAACGGTGCCCTGCCCCCCGCAGCCAAGAGCGGCCGTTCTGCTTTTCTGGCAGCCTCTCAAGTATCTGAAATCAGCTGCTTACAACAACCACCCCCAGGTCCAGTCAATTTTGCTCCACCCTGGACGTGCCTGGCCCAGCTGTCATTTCTCCCTCACCTCTGGCCCCCGCCCATTTCTCCACACCCTTAAAACAGAGCGCCCCCATTCTCCTCAAGTTGACGCCCTGCGAGAACCTGGGTGCTTCTCAGCAATACTGCCACCTGCCCAGCTGCCTCCCTTCCTGTACTGGTGCATTTGGTCACAGGGGCAGCAGCAGGGAGGGGAGCCCCGGTGCAGCAGCCCTCACCATCTCGAACACGGCATACTCGGCGCTGTAGCTCTCGCCGGGCACCACGCCAGCACCGCCCACCAAGCCGGCCGCCAGGTTGTCAATGATGTTCCCGTACAGGTTGGGCATCACCAGGACATCGAACTGGTAGGGGTTCTGCACTAGCTGCAGGGGAGCAGACCAGCTCAGGCCTTGCACGCATGGCACGCCCATACCTGTGATCCCTCGGGGCAAAACGCACCATCCCCACCCTGCTTGCAAAGTTCGCCGTGGGGAAGGGGAGCCAGAGCAGGCCTGGCAATGGAGCCCAGTGCTCCCAGACAGATTAGTGCCTGCGCGGGGAGCTCTGGGCTCAGGCAGCCCCACAGGCAGGGCCAGGCCAGCCCAGGGCACTGACACAACCGCCAGGCGAGTCCTGGCATGAAGGCGAAGGGGTGGCTTCTGCAGAAGTGCCACAAACAGACCCTGTGACCGAGCGTCCCTGGGCAGATCTGCCACCGAGATCTAGCAGCCTGGAGCCACCGCTCCTCTCCCACCCGCCCATGGGGGCTGCAAGCAGTGGCAGGGCTGGGAGAGACCTGCAAGCCAGGACTGCAGAAAGGCCCATTCACATGAGCACTTGTGGCTTGGCCATGAGCACCCAGCGTTGCACTGGACCCTAATGTCTGCTTCCTCGTGTCCAGCTTCTGCGTGGGGCTGCACAGGGTTTGCTGGGGGAGGAGGCGGCTCTCACCTGCATGCAGCAGTTGTCAATGATCATGGTGTCGAACTTGATCTTGGTGTAGAGCTTGGACACCTCCTCGCAGCACTGCAGGAAGAGCCCGTCCCCCAGCTTCCTGCAGGAGCGGGCACAGACAGGGGTGGCTCCCACAGCTGCACAGGCCAGAGCCCATGCCTGCAGGGAGAAGAGGGCACCTCCGCAAGGTACTGGGTACCACGGGTGAAGCTGGTCCTGGGTACTAACGCCAGTGGGTCCAAGCACAGGAACTTTTGCCCTCCAGCAGGGAGAGCGAGTGGCACCGTGATGGGCTCCTAGTCAGGCCCCTCTGCAATCAGTGAGAGCCCCTGCGCCCATTCCCCCGCCCTGCCCCACTCACATGATGTTGGCCTTGTGCACGGCCGTGACCTTGTTGCGCCCCAGCTTGGTGGCGTAGTCGAAGGCGAACTTGGCGATGCGCTGAGACTTGGCCCGCGTGATGATCTTCAGGCACTCAATGACGCCCTTGGCGCTCTGGGCAGAAAGCGGCAGGGCTGCAGCGCATAGCACACCTGACAGCCACCCGCCCCCGCCAGGGGAGACCGTCTTGGACCGCTGTCCCAGCTTTGCTCCGCCTGGGGCCTCTCCTTGCCCAGCGGGGGCAGGCAGCAGCTCTGCGGAGGAGCTGGACAGCTCCCGGCCTGCTCCCAGCAGAGGCAGCCGCAAGCCTGGGGCTTCTCTTGCATTCAGCGCTGGGGCCCAGGGCTGTGCTGGGGTCGGGGTCGGGGTGGGGGAGGGCGGCTCCCGCCTTCCTCTGTGGGACACGCTAGCCCAGAACCTCCTTGACCCGGAGATCTCCTGTCTCTCCTAGCAACAGCCTGGGACTCGAGGCGTACAAACGCTTCTACCCGACGCGCTCGGTTCAGTCAGGGACGCTGCTTCCTCGGCACCCTGCCAACCCCGCAGGGCTCCGACCCCGAAGGAGCCTGGGGGGCGATCCCCGTCCCCCACTCGTGGGGCAGAGCATCTTGCCTCGCGTCCCTGCGGTACCCCTATCCGCCTGGGCCCAGCCCCGTGAGGATGAGGTCACGCGTGTGACACGCAAAAGGGCAGTGCCCCCCCCCCAGATGTCAGGGCACGGGACAGGGCCGCTAGCCTCCGCCCACCTCGTGCTCCAGGGAGCTGTACTCGCCCTCCGTCTGCTCCCGGATGATCACCAGGTCCAGGTTGTTGTGCCGCGTTTTGTACCCGGGCAGGCTCTTCACGTGCACCACGTTGGCGAACAAGTCCAGCTTGCGCCTGGCGGGCGGGCGGGCGGCCGTGGGTCACTGGCCGGGGCCGGGGCAGGGCCCCCCCATCCCCCAAACCTCCCCCCCCCGGGCCGGGCCGGGCCCGGCTCCCGCCT
>NW_005843223.1:170734-173234 GCF_000455745.1 Alligator sinensis
CGCCCGGCGGTCCCCCCGAGTGCAGCCCCGACTCCATCATCCCAGCCAAGGCTCGGTCTACCCGGGTCTAAACACCTCCTCGTGGTAACGTTTAACTTACTACTGCGGGTTTCGCGCCGCGGGCCCGCGCTGGCAGACGAGGCGCCGCGAACAGCACATCCCTCGCGGCTCCCCACCACGCGCAGCTCGGCCCTCCGCTCCCCCGGGCACAGGCGGCGCTGGAGGCCTCGTCCTCGCCCGCCTGCGCCTGTCGCCCCCGGGGGCAGGTTTCCTGGCCTTGTTCTCGCCTGTAATACATGCCTTTGATCTCTTTTATAAGCCGCTGGGTCCCTGCCGCGGGCCGCGACCACTACAGCCTTGCTCTTCCTGTGGGAAGGGGAGAGCGGGGTGCCTCGCTGCCCACCGGAGGGTCTCAACCCCCCCAAGTACCTACTACCTCCCCCGTGTCTGCCCCCCGCCCCGATCACCCAGCACCTCCCTTTGCATGGTGCTACCTGGAAACGCGCCGGCCGGCTTCTCGCCCACGCAGACACTCCAGCCAGATGCAGAGGGGCAGCCAGGGTTTTATTTCCCACAGTGAAGGGACAGGCGAGGTAGCTACGTGCCCAGCCTCCACGAACCCTCATGTAGGTGTCCCCAGCCTGGCACTGGGCTCCACGCACCCCCCTGCACACAAATGAGCCCCCCGTACCCCTCTCCCCCACCAGGGCCAAACCGCAGCCCCCACAGCAATGCCACCCAGCCTCTTGCAATGGGAACCCGGGAGGACGCGACTTCCACCCCTGCCCTTGTGCTCAGCCAGCAGCAAGGAGGGCAGGGGCAGCGCGGCTGGTGCGGAAGGAGCCAGCTGGACAGGGGTTTGGGCTGGAGCAACAGCCTGGGGGAGCAGGACAGGCCGCAGGCGCCCATGTCCAGTTCCTGCACCCAACAGCAGCACGGGGAGACCCCCTTGGCACGGGTTCAGCGGCTCCTCCAGCCAAAGTTCACCGCGCAGGGCCGAGAAGCCACAATCCTTGCCCCCATGGTGCCGGCCTGGGACACAATGTCCAGAGCACAGCACCGCGCCTGGCCAGCACCCGGGGTGCAGGGATGGCCGGGGCGGGAGCTATTTCTTGAGGATTTGGGCCCGGGCGCGATTGAGCTTCTCCACGACAGTGGCGTCAATGGCAGGGGAGCACTTGGCCAGCACCAGGCTCATCTCGCTCTCGCTCTTGTGCTCGATGGCGGCGTCAGCGGCTTGGTCCAGGTCTCTGCACCACAGGGCAGGGGTCAGACAGGGCCACTCCCCTCCCCCAGGCAACGGGCTCCCCCTCATCCCATCCTGCGTTTGCTCCAGCAGGCCCAGACCCAGGTTCTGAAAGCAGTTGCCCCCGAGTAGACCGCAGCCTTGAGAAGGGGGTGAGGTCTGGGGCCCTGGGACAGCTTTGGGTCTATGCCCTGCACCCCAAACCCTGAGGCTGCTGCCCCCCCCAGGGAGCAGCGTCCTGCCCCACAGGGGACGTACCCCACCAGGATGAAGGCCTTGACCCTCTGCTCGGGCGTGACACGGGCCGCGTACTTCTTGGCCTCGTGGCGGTTGTGGTACTTCACGCAGATCTCCACGAAGGGCTGTAGGGAGTGGGGGGCAGATCAGCTGCGGGGCCGGTTCCCCAGGTACCTCTCACCCCCTCTCCTCCTATCCCAACCCCATTCACCTAACTCCCTGCAACCTCTCCTGGCCCCATCCTGTTCCTGCCCCATTTTGCTAATGCCCTCGGGGCAGTAACGTGAACATCCTCTTGCCAGGGCTGGAAAACCACTCCTGAGGGCCAGGGGCACCAGGGCCCCTGAGGGGGTCTCCCAGCCGGCAGCGGGGCCCCATCAGAAGACGCAGGGGCTGCTGCTAAGAGCTGTACAGCCTCCTGCTCCGTGCAGCAGAGACCTGCCGCTCAGGCTCCCCAACCCCCTTCCTAGAGCCACGCTGTGGGGGGTGCGCATCCCAGGCAAGCCTGCCTTCAGTTGGTGTCTGTAGGACACATGGGGTGCCCACAGTGGGGAGACATCTCTTACCAGGTACCCGATGGGTGACTTCTTGCTCTTGGAGAACTTCTCCATCTCCTCCCAGTCGCCGCACTCAGCCAAGCTGCTTATCTTCAGCCACCAGAACCTGGGCAGCACGGACAGAGGGGTTTCACCGGGGCTCGGCGAGCTGGGGTGAAAGCAGCCCCTGACCTGGCTCCCGCCAGTCATACCCCACCTTCCCCCTGCTGTGCCAAGCACCAGGGACCCCCAGCTTCAGAGGGCAGTGTCGGGCAACCTCCCCATTGCTGGTGTGCGCCTGGCCTACCAAGGCATGCAGGGATGCAGAAGCCCGGCAGTGAGTGCATGCATGTGCACACACGCGTGCAAACAGCTGGCACTGCGGCTGTCCCCACTCACCTCTTGTCAGGGATCTTGAACTCCCGGTACAGCTGCTCAGCCCGCTTGTGTTTGCCATCCAGGATGAGGTGGGAGATGGTGT
>NW_005843223.1:173244-176256 GCF_000455745.1 Alligator sinensis
GGGGGGCGGGCCGAAGCCCTCCTGTAGCCGGTGCTGGCTCCGCAGCAGCTTGATCTGATCCTCCGTGGCCTGGGCAGCGAGCAGGAATCAGTGGAAGTGGGGCTGGCAGGGGGCTGCAGGGTCACCTCTACTCCAAGCCCTGCCTGAGGCAGGATCAGCCAAGCCCAAACCAGCCCAGACAAACCCCGTGTCCAGTGCAACACAGCCACCCCTGACATAGCTCCAGGCACCGCCCCCACCCGACCCGGGAAAGTGGTGGGGCTGTGGCTGCCAACATCCCGCTGCTGCCAGGGGTGTCATGGACGCTGCAGAGAGCCCAGGCCCTAGCCCCTGCCAATGCTGCCCGCCATCCCCACCCCACTTACTTTGGCGGCAAACTCATTCTTGGCCTTGTAGTACTCGTCCACCGCGTTCTGCAGTGCTGCCACCCGCCCCTCGATCCGCTGCAACGACACGTGGTCCCAGTCCAGTTCCAGCCTCTCTCTGCCCCCTCCAGCACCCATGTGGGGAGGGGAGCAGCCGGCGTGTCCCAGCAGCCACCCACGCATATGGTGGGAGCCAGAGATGGAGCCTGAGCTCCCAACCCTTTCCCAACAAGCCAGGTTCAGTCCACCAGGAAGCACAGCTTTGTGTCCACACCTGGGGGTGCTGGGCCCCCTGCCTGGGAGATGGATTCCCCCTCCCAGCACCCCGGAACAAGGGGCAGAGTAGAAAAATCCAGCCCAGGGAACCAACCAGCACCTCTTGACCCCCCACAGCCACTCACTCGCTTGCTAGAAGGCCATTGCCCCCATGGCAGGACAGTTCCTGTCCCTGTCCCCCTGCTCACAGAGGGTGGAGAGCAGCCACCCACTCCCCCCAGCACAGCACTCCCCTTTGGCACCCTGTTACCCATGGTCCAGCCAGCACCTAGCAGTCCCCACCCCCAGCCCCCAGGGCCTTGACCTTCTCGTTGGCGTAGCTGGTGTGGACGTGGAAATTGCCGAGCTCCTGGTGGTTGTCGTCCTGGTTGTACAGGTCCTTGAGCGTCTCCCTCTCCTGATGCTTGCAGAACTGGGACGGGGAAGCAGAAGAGACCCCAGACATTAGCCCACGCACCTGTCAGGGGGACCCCCCTGCCTGCCCTGACACCAGGCCTGGGGTTGCTACAGGCCCGGGCTGAGCACGCCCACACCGCCCCCCATGCCACGACCTGTTGCCCTGCACCCCTCACCTGGCGGTAGAGGCTCAGGGCCACTGGCTGGTTCTGCAGCGTCATGAAGAAGTTGCCACGGTTCAGTTCGTTCTTCAGGTGCAGCACGACCGTGTACACTGGGCCGGGCAGAGGAGCAGTCAGTGGGGCTGCGGGGCACAGACCCCCCCCTCCTCCCCACCCTGCAGCCATTGCAGGGCTGGGGGGCTGCAGCTGGGCACCCGAGGGTGATGGGGGGAGGTTGGGCTGCTGAGTATGGAGAGGGAGGACTGGGGGTGCTGGGCCATGAAGTGGGGCAGGCGTCTGCACTGGAGCCCTCAGCACATCAGCTGGTGCTCCTCAGCCCTGGCTCCGCAGGGCTGCCTTGGCATGTCCTAGCCCAGTGGGTTTCGGGTGAAAAGAGGGTCTTGAGAGCCCATAAGAGCCAGCCTCATAAGGCACCAGAGCACTGACAGCTGGGGCTGGCGGCCTGGCACCTCCCCCGTGCCCCAGGCGGCCTTACCTAGGTCCGTGTCCCCGCTCTCGATGGCTTTGCTCAGCGCCAGCTTGCTCCGCTTCATCTTCAGCAGCAGTGGGACCTGCTCCCCTGACCGGGGCTCATACTCCAGGAGCTGCAAACAAACACAGGGCCCCTCCCTCAGCATCCTGGCCACGGGGCTGGGCTGTGCCAGGTGCGGATGGTGCAGCCAGAGGGCTCTGGGCAGGGACCTGTGCCCAGGGGGCATGGTCAGACCAGGTCGGGGGCTCCCAGCCTTGCCAACCTCACTGCGGCCCAAGCCGTACCCTTCGTGGGCAGTGACTCTATCCCTAGTATGAGTTTAACCTATGGCTACTGCGGGTTTCAACTGGCACAGCTCCGAGCTCCGCATTGCTCAGAGCTTCACAGCCCAAGAGTGTTGAGTCAAACCAGTCGGCCAGGGGAGGGCTCTGGGGCCAGACCTGTCAGCACGAGCTGCAGGAAGGGGAAGTGTTCGGCCGCCTGCTACCAGCTCTGGCTGCTTCTGAGGGGCCTGGGCTAAGCAGCACCCAGCGCCTCTGGGGGCGGCTTAAAAACCCCCCACACATGGAGCAGAAAGAGGGTGGGGGGGAGGAGGGAGGAGACAACCAGCACAACCCCGAAGCCTGGGAGACTCCCATGGCAGAGCACAGGCATCGCTGCACCTAGATCATCCCCAACCAGTGCCCGTCCAGCCTCTCCTTGCACCCTCCAGTGAGGCAGGTAATCTAAATATGCCGCATGGGAACTTCAGCTTAAAAGTTTTAGCAGCTGTGAAGGACGTATCCCAATGTAGAGGAGCTCATTTTTAATGCAGGCAACTGCGTTGCAGTTCTTAATTAGTTGCTGAAACAAAGCAGGCGTGTCCACGCAGACCACGCGCTAAGGGGAAGAGAGAGCAGGATGAGGCCTAGAGCACATCAGGGCAGGGAGGGAAGAGGATAAGGACAGGCCTGCCAGAGCTGTCACTTCCCCAGGGACACAAATCCCAGCTTGGTGGCACCTTCCCAGTTCCGAAGAGCTGGCCCAGTCACTTCCAAAGAGCTCGGTGAAATGAAGACATTGGAATATAATCAGAGACTGTTTAACTAAAATAAACCCAGTACAATAGTGGTGGAGATCGCAGGGAAATTTTGGAGACAGCAACAGGTTCAAGACAGCCTGTTGCCAGTCTGTGCTGCTCTCCAGAGCCTCCCCTGCCGGTACAGGTGAGAATCTGTATTATACTGTTGTGGGCAGCTAGACCGGCATAGATTCATAGATGCTAGGGTCGGAAGGGACCTCAATAGATCATTGAGTCCGACCCCCTGCATAAGCAGGAAAG
>NW_005843223.1:176301-187972 GCF_000455745.1 Alligator sinensis
AAGCCCCCCAGATTAGGGGAGAGCACCACCTCCCTTGGGAGCCCGTTCCAGACCCTGGCCACTCGAACTGTGAAGAAGTTCTTCCTAATGTCCAATCTAACATGGCATGGGGACAAGCCTTTCTTTTTGTGCTCTATCCTGGGTGTAAAAAATAAAAGCCTGGGTTTTTAACCTGTCTCTTTCTTCTTTGTCTGCCTTCGGCAGTAGAGATACCCACCGACCAAAAGGACATGGAGGAAAACAGGGACATGTAGCCATACCTTGCTTTAGTGTATAAAAAAGGCAATGGTAGAGTCATAAAGAAGTGTGGCTGGAGGTGACCTACAGAGGCCATATCCAAATCCACCCCCTACCTGAAGCAGAATCAGCCTTGTCCAAAGCAGCTGAGACAAACCCATCATCTAAACTCTACATAAGACAAGCCTCAACCCTGCCACAGCTCAGACATCACATCTGACCCTGCCACAGGGAAAGCTGGGGGGGGGGGGGCGGGCTAGGGAGCCAGTGTCCTGCCTCTATAAAGTTGTCAATACAATCATAAAGGGACGTGAAACTGTCACTTTTTTCCATGTCTAAGCTGGCAAAAGAGATCCTAATCCTAGACGGGCTTGTTGGAGTTGGGAAATGCACTGTCACTGTGCAATAGGGGTCGGGTGTTTTATTCTACTGGGTGCAAGCACGGTAATTCCAGGACCCTGTGATGGAGAGACAGAGAGACAGCGACAGAACGCTACTGATGGCAGGATGATGTGCAAGAAGCCACAGATGTGCTAACATAGGAGACAAGGTGGGTGAACACCAGGAAGGCAATGGGGGAGGCCCTGCTGCCGAGGAGGTTGGCTCCCGGAGGTCTAGGGAGACCCACCAAAAATGAACAAAAGAAGTAAGAAGGTTTTGGGTACTGGGAAAGACCAGATCAGCCTGCGTGGAGGCGTGGGCTGGTTCTGAGCAGGGTCTAGAGCTGGGAAGCAAGGGCTGCAATAAGAAATGTTGGGGGACAAAAGAGAGGCAGGGGAGATGGGCTCACGCACGCACCTTGATGGCCAGCTCGGTGCGGCCACACTCGTAGGCACGGCCAGCGATCTCCGAGTACGAGATGCCGGGGGTGTCTCCCAGCTTCTGGTTGATGGCCTGGGCCACCTCCTCGTCCGACTTGTCCTTCTGCTGCACCTGGCGGGGACGGATGGGACATGGGTGCCCGGCTCCCGTAACACGGAGCTCCCAGAGCCACCTGCCCTGAAGCCCGGCTCAGCCCTGCCTACCTTGTAGCAGGCCCAGTGGGCGAGAATCCTGCTGACGCCCTGGATCTCGGAAAGGCGCAGGTACTCACAGATCTTGATGGCCAGAGGGTAGAGTCTCCGGAGGATGAGCCTGGCACGTGAGCAGGGAGAAGTCACAGCCTCCTGGCTGACCCTGCAGCCTCCTTCGCAGATCCAACCTCCCCAGTGTCTACCCCGCTACCTGCTCATGCTCCTTCTCTCCCACCAGCAGGGATGGACATGCGGGGGCCACTGCTTTGAGGGGCCCAGCCATAGGGTCAGAGGGGTCTGCGCTACTCAGAGGAGGAGGAGGACAGCTGGCTGGACCAGCCAATGCTGCTGCCATGCTGCAGTCCTCCCCACCAACAACCGCCCCCATCCAACAGCCATCTGGGTGCTGCCACAGGATGGGGCTGGAGGGTCCCAGCAGGAGCCATCCCTGCCAGCAGCACCGTATCACTGAGGGGAGGGGACACCGCTCTCCAAACAGACCCGGGACAGCTCTGAAGAGCAGGGGGCTCTACCATGCACAGCTGAGCACCACCCGCACCCTGCCAGGGACACGCACACCAGTGCCAGCAAGGTACCTGTCCAGCAGCACTTCGATGGTGAGCTGCTTGTACCTGCAGCACCAGTCAAGGAGTGACCTCGGGGCTCTGCAGGCACTGCGACATCCCTCTTAGGATGCCAACCCCTGCCCTGCCCCCCTCCTGCTTGTCCCCACCCTCCCCAGGCAGTCAAGGATACTGGGCAAAGGTGAGGGGGATGCCGATCTGGTAGTCCCGGATGGCATTGAGCACCCGCAGGTCCTGGCACATGCGCACAAAGCTCTCGGGGGAGAACCGGTCGAGGAAGCACTTGCCGAAGGAGGCTGCCTGCCAGGGGGAGCAGAAGAGGCTCACTGGATGGGCAGCTCCAGGCAGCCTTTGTGCAGGGTGTCCTCCCCCCCGCCACTCACCCTGAGCAGGGACTTCTGGGTCTCGGGCTCATGCTCGTAGCCTGCAGCCTCGATGCACTGCTGTACGGCCTCCGAGAGCTGCTCCTTGTCCTTGATCTCTCGCAGGTACTCGTCTGCCTTCTGGCTTTCTTTCTGCAGAGACAGCTGCATTCTGAGCCAGCCCAGGGACCCCACACCGCTTTGCAGGTGAGGGCAGGGGCCCCCAGGCTGGTAGGAGGGTGAGCGGGTTGCGGGCAGGGCTAGCATTTACCCAGCGGTCTGAGCTATGGTGCTGCCTCTGGGCACCCCAGGACTGAGCCACATGCCTACGACCTGCGACCCTGGGGCAGTAGAGTTCAGCCTAAATGCTAAAGCAGCTGCAAGAAGCCACAGATGTGCTAACATAGGAGACAAGGTGGGAGGTTGGGTTGCTGAGTATGGAGAGGGAGGACTGGGGGTGCTGGGCCATGAAGGGGGGCAGGTGTCCGCACTGGATCCCTCAGCACATCAGTCGCTGCTCCCCAGCTCTGGCCCTGCGGGGGCTGCCTTGGGATGTCCTAGCCCAGTGGGTTTTGGGTGCAAAGAGGGTCTTGAGAGCCCATAAGAGCTAGCCCCATATGGCACTAGAGCACCGAGAGCTGGGGCTGGCGGCCTGGCACCTCCCCCATGCCCCAGGCGGCCTTACCCAGGTCCGTTTCCCCACTCTCAATAGCTTTGTCCCCACGCATTGGGGCTGGGGTGGAGGTGAGCTGGTGCAGAAGTAGTGCTCTTTGGGATATCTGGAGGACTGACCAGCCTCGGTGCCTCCTGGCACGCTCACTGGGTCTGGTGCCATTCTAGCAGGTGAGCCCAGGGGTCCACATGCCTTGTACAGTGCTATGAAGATGGTTAGGCCACTTGCAAGCCCTATAGGTGTTACCTTGGCCCAGGGTCAGGGGAGCTCTGGGGATGGGGGGACGGCTCTATTCAGGTCCCTGGGGCAGTGCCCACCCTGCTTCCAGCCCAAGAGCCAGACCCTAGGCACGAGGCCTTGCAGATGCTTCGAAGCCCAGAACTACCCTCAGCTGCCAGGGCTGGCCTCGTGGCTCAGCACAACTGAGTCCTAGGGGAGTGGGGCCGGCAGGGAGCTGCGGGGTCATATCCAGTCCAAGCCTGGCCTGAGGCAGGATCAGCCCCGTCCAAATCAGCCCAGACAAACCCCGTGTCCAACCTCAGAACCACACAACACAGTCACCCCCGACACAGCCCCAGGCATCGCCCCTGCTCCCGGGATACAGGGGGACCGCGGCTGCCAACATCCTGCTGCTGCCAGGGAGGTCATGGACACTGCAGAGACCCCAGGCCAAGGCTGTGCTCCCGCTGCAGAGGAAGGGGAAACCCCCAGTCTGGACCAGTCTGAGCAGGGGGGAAATCCCTTCCTGCCCCAGTGCAGCGTTGGGCTGAGCCTGAGCACAGGATCAAGACCCTCCAGCCAGGACCCTGCGGGGTTGTTATTAGCAGGATCATTGGCACAGCCCAGCCCCATCCCCAGCCTGGGCTGCAGCAGCACCAGCGCCTCTGGGGGAGGATTCAAACCCTGACACATGAAGCAGAAAGCACGGGGAAGCGGGGGGTGGGGGAAGACATGACAACCAGCACAGCCCAGATGCCTGGGACATCCCCACAGCAGAGCATGGGCATCGCTGCGCCTGGATCCCCCCCAGCGCCTGTCCAGCCTCTCCTTGACCCCTCCAGTGATGGAGAGTCCCCCCTTCCCTGGTGTCACTCCCACACCTCCCTGCTCTGACAGTGAAGAACTGTTTCCTTATCTCCAACCTAAACTTCCTTTGCTACAACTTCCAGCCATTGCTCCGCAACCTCCTCTCTGCAGCAGGAGAGAGCAAGTGCTTTCCCTCGTCTCTCTGGCAGCCCTTCAGGGATTTGCAGAAAGCTGTCATAGCCCTTCTTTAGTTTCTCCACCAGCTGAACCTGCCCAGCTGCTCCAGCCTCTCCTCCAGGACCTGCCTTCCAAGCCCTTGTTCACCTGTGTCGCTGCCTCTGGACCCTTTCTCACTTCTCCACGTCCTTTTCAGCTGTGGAGCCCAGAACTGCACGCTATTGAACCTCTTACCAAAATCTTTTGGGGCGGCACTTTCAGTCCAATCATCCAGGGGACGGGGGTTAGAGCTGCCCCTGCCAGGGCCCCAGCTGGGCAGAGGAGCCAGCTGCCAACCAGGGGGTCCCACTGTGCTCAGGGGTGTCAAGGAGCTCCCAGTGCCGCCCCCGCCAGCTGCAGATACAAGGAGCAAACAGGGCCCCGGAGAGAAGTGTGGGGGTGCGGACAGGGGAAGTGGGGGGATTTGTCTTGTCCCTGCCTGGCTCCATCCTAGAACCACAGAGAAGTAGGGCTGGAAGGGGCCTCCAGAGGTCATCGAGTCTATCTAGGTGTCACGGGACAGCTCTTCCTCCCCTCCATGCTCCAAGCACAGGTGCCCAAGTCTCCCTGTGGCTCTGCAGGTTGCCAGGCCCTGGCGGGGCTGGGGCACGGTGGCCATGTCTCTGTGGGAAGCCCCAATGCAGCTGCCTCCCCAGCGAGCCTGCTCCTGCGTCCCAGTCACGGCGGCTCCTACCTCGTACTGCTTCTGGGCTTCCAGCAGCAAGGCGCCTGGCGCCATCGAGGCGATCCTGAAGATCTCCTGGCTGGCCTCTGCCAACGGTGAGCAAACGCTTCCCTTAGAGTCCTGAGCTCACGGCCCCTGCCTCCCCCCTGCATGGACCCTTCCCACCCCACTCCACTGCATGCCAACACCCCTGTGTTGCAGAGAGGGAAACTGAAGCACAAGGAGGGGCCTGGCCAGTTCAGGGTCAGGGCGCAGCTGGGAGAGGCCTGAGTCCCGCTGCACTGATCCCTCTGAGCCCATGGAAGAGCCCCCTCACCGCAGAGAGGAGGGAGACTGGGCCTGGCTCATGGCAGGGCAGGGCAAGGGCCCTGAAACAGGGAAGTGACAGGGGGCTGGGGTGGCTATTGCTGGTCCCCGGAGATGCTTCTTCCCTTTGTGCACCCCCACAGCACGGCCAGCTGCATTGGCACTGGAGCGCACAGTGCTGCTGGGCTGAGATGGGAGCCACGGCTAAGCTAGTGCTCCAAACAGGCAGGCCGGAGCTGTGGGGACAAGCCAGGCTGCATGGGGACAAGAGGCCCCCAGAGCTGGGGGTGGGAGTTGGGACCGAGCAGCACTGGCAGAGCAGGGGCAGCCCAGGGCTGGGGCAGCAGGGAGCCCCCACCCCCATGCAGGACAAAGTGCCCCCCTGTCTCTGGCTCACCCGGGATCTCGTGCAAGAACTCGTGCGAGGTGCGAGAGAAAATCCTCACGCCATCCAGCTCAGGCACCAGGTAGGAGTCCTCGTCCAGAACAAACCTGCGCCCCGCTAAGGATTCTGGGAAGCAGCAGCCCAGCCTGGCCCCACAACTGCCTCTGCCTAGGGCAGGCACCAGTCTGCCCGACCCCGTATGCCAGCTGAGGGAGAGCCAATGCACTCAGCAAGATGCCCTCTGGCTGCAGGTTTCAGCCACCCCCACCCTGGAGAGGCAGCTGGACCCCTCCCTGGCAGGTCTACCCCTGCGCCCTCCCTCACCGCATCAGGGCACAGAGCTGGACCTCAGGCCCGATCCCTGCCAGGCCTTTCCACGAGGTGCCAGAGGGACAGGAAAGTGGGGGAGAGGTTCACTCAACTGCAGGAGCAGCCCCGTGACCAGAGCCAAGGCTGGGCTCTGAAAGGACACAGCCTCTGGGAGTGCCTGGCCGCGCCGCCCACGTCAACCCCTGCTCGCCCTGTGTACCCACAGGATACTGGATGCACTCTTCGGTGTTCCCAGCCACCATGAGCCGCCGGTCCCAGGCTACCACAACTGCCCGCTGCTTGCTCCGGGGCCGCGCACACCTGTGGGTAGAGGCTGCCCATTAGCATCCCCCCCCAACCTCCACGGGGTCCTGCAGCTTGCCAAAGCCGGCCCCGGAGCAGCGCGTCCAGAGAGCTCTGGGTTGGGGGCGACAGGCCATGGTGGGGCAGACACTCACCAAACCATCTCTCTGGGTGGCGCGTGGATGTCACAGCTGAACTCACCCAGCTTCTCCTGGGGAAGCAGGGAGATGACTGATGAGGGGCAGTGGACAAAGTAAAAGGCCCATCAGGATGGTCGCTGGCCCAGACAGGAGCTAGCGGGGCCCATACTCTGCTCCCGACTGCACCCATCGTCGGCTGTGCTCCCCATGGCTGCCTCCATCCCCACAGCTTGCGCTGCCCATCTAGCAAGACCTGTGGAACCAGCTGCAGTTGCCACAACATGACGGCCTTTCATCCCCACGCTCACCTTCAACGTGGCTGTGCCCATCCAGATGTAGCCAGTGTCCGTGTAGAGCGCCACGTAGCGGTAGTTGAAGGACACGGCCATCTGCAGGTAGGCTCCTGCCTGGGGGCTCAGTCCAGGTGGCGTCTGCAGCACGAGGGGAGACAGAGGTCAGGGGGATGGGGGGCAGGTGTCTCTCCAGCCTCAGCACTGGGGCAGGGTAGGGCAGGGCAGGAAGCAAGGGCCCAGCAGAAGCAGTCGCCTCTCCCCAAAACCATTGCTGCCCACCCCCTTCCCAGGCCTGGGACCCCTGCAGCAGGAGGTTTCCCTTCCTCCTTAATGAGCCACTGCACTAAAGTGCAGCTGTTCCTGCCTGTTACCACCCCTAGCTCTGCAGTGATGAGCCAACCCCCCTGAACCCTGAGATCTAACCCACCCCTCCACCCTTGGGAGGCAGCCTCAGCACAGCCACACAGGCCCATCGATCTCCTGGGAGATGGAGCCCACAGCCCCCTTCCTAGGTGGCAGCTGTCCTGATTGCTACGTGGGGCTGGGAAGGAATCCCCCCACCTTTCTGTGCCATGTGTCAGGGGGTTTTAAGCCTCCCCCAGAGGTGCTGGTGCTGCTGCAGCCCAGGCTGGGGATGGGGCTGGGCTGTGCCAATGCTCCTGCTGGCACCAATCCCCCAGGGTCCTTGCTGCAGGGTCTTGCCCCTTCACTCAGGCTCAGCCTGACCCTGCACTGGGGCAGGGAGGGATTTCCCCCTGCTCAGACTGGTCCGGACTGGGGGGTTTTGCCTTTCTCTGCATCTGCAGAGGGGGCACGACCTCAGCCTGGAGCCTCTTGAGTGTGTATTAATCCCCCTGGCAGCAGCAGGACATTGGTGGTCATAGCCCCTCTGCTTTCCCGGAGGCAGGGGTGGGAGTGATGCTTGGGGCCGTGTCGGCGATGACTGCCATGTTGCTCAGGGTCGGACATGGGGTTTGTCTGGGCTGGTTTGGACGGGGCTGATCCTGCCTCAGGCTGGGCTGGGATTGGATGCGACTCTGCAGGCCCCGCCAACCCCAGTTCTCTGCGATTTCTATCTGCAGAACTGTTTCTTCCAGAGGATGGGGCTGCCGTGCTCCCGACATCCGAGAAGCTCATCCCAGCACTCCTGCCCCACCTATACACCACCCAGGGAACGTGATGGACCGCTACAGGGCATCACTCAGCCCTTGGCCCTCCTGCTGTGGGGCAGCTGAGGCCAGCCGTGCTGATGAGCCAGGGGAACCCACCCAGCCCAGACCCGGTGAGCTATCCTAGGCCATGCTGGCCAGAGAGGGCTCTGGATGCAGCCCCCACTCACCATCGCATTGCAGGAGGTGTTGTCCAGCAAGTACAGCTCCTGGCCAGTGGCCAGCAGGATGACAGTCACTCTGTCCTGGAACAGCACAGCCCAGCAGGAGGGCGGCTTCTGCAGACCTGTGAGGAAGAAACGCAGCAATCAGGGGAGGGAAGTGGGGTGGGGGGGAGGTGAGAGCAGGCAGGAGTATCAGTATTAGCTAAGGATCAAGATGTCTCTTTGTAAATCCCTGGGGCAGCTGCACCTTGAGCACGGTGCTCTGGTCCTGGCAGCTCCAGAAGGAGAGAGAACTAGAGAAAGTGCAGAGAAGGGCACCGAGAAGGAGGCCCATAGAGGAGCTTCCCTAGGAGGAGACTGCAGAGGTCAGATCTGGGCAGCCTAGAGAGTGATATTGAGGAGGGACAGGAAAAGGGTTTACAACATGCTGAATGGGGAAGAGAAAGTCACTAGGGATTTATTACTGTCTCTCACCAGACAGGATCGAGGGGGCACAGCATAGGAGCAGCCGGCAGTTTAAAACCAGCACCAGGCAGGTCTGTTTCCCCAGCGTGGCATGAAAGGGAGAGCTCATGGCCCCCAGATGTGGGAGCTGACAGCTCAGCTGGATTCACCAGAGCTTGGACACGTGCTGGGAGGAAAGGGGCATCGGTGGCTCTGGGGCAGGGAGTAAGGGGCACGGCCTCTGCATCAGACCTATCTGGACCTCAATGCTGGAGGCTGCAGGGGAGAGAGGAACAGGGGAAAATCCTGCTCAGCCCCAGTCACTCTCCCTTCCAGCCTCTCTGCTGCTGCGCGACAAGAGCCGGGGCCGATGAGCCCAGGTCCGAGCCAGTCCATGGCAGCTCCAACGCTCTTGGGAGGACATACTGGGCATGACATCATGCATCCTGCGCAGCTTCAGGTCATCGATGTTGGTGGCAAGGGAGAAGCGGTGGGCACCAGTGAGGATGGCCACGCCAGTGCCGTACTCGGTGTGGAAGACCCGGGCCTCCAGCACATGGTTCTGCAGCACCTCCTGTCATGGGGAAGAAAGCAATGCTCAGCCGGGGCCAAGGGGCCAGCCCAGACTAGCAGCGGCACCAGCCATCCCCTCCCAAGCTCCCTTCTAAGCCCCTGACTCCACCGACAGGGATGTGACCAAACCCTGCCCCTGCCCGCTCTGCACTGGGTGACCCAGTCACAGCCCGTGGGGCAGGTTCCTGGCACTGGGCAAGGGGGGTGGCAGGGAAGGACAAGGGCTCCTAGTCTGCAGCCCTCAGCCCTCTCAAGTGCCCCCGCCCCATTCAGGATGGACCCAGCCAGGTCCAGCTCCTTCCCTCCCCCCACGCTGCCCAGCTAGGCCCAACTATTCACCAGCTGACCTCCCCCCAGCACGCAACCCCAGCGAGGGGCAGTGTGTAACCATGAAACCCGCCCATGTCCACCCCCAGGAGGCATCACAGAGCAACAGAGCTGGCTAAAGAGCCACTCACGCCTTAACAAAGCCACTGCCACTTCTGTCCAAGCAGAAACTTTGTCAGGGATGGGGTAGATGAGGTGCAGGGAGCGTTTATGCAGACAGGGCTGTCCAAGCACGCCCAAAACTAAACACTTAATTATGCAAATAACCTAGCAACGGCCCTAGCAGAAGCAAGAATCATGGGGAAACTAATGAATATGCAAGTAACGAAAGGCATAAAATAAAGCTTGGGAACAGGGAGGCTGGACTGCTGGCATACTGCACCGCTCCCAGGGCAGCAAGACCTCGGACCATCTGACCAACAGGGCAGGGAGCGGGGCACGGGGCTGGCACAGGGACAAGTGCATTCCCAGGCATGGGAGCATGGAGAGGAAGCCCCCCTGCACCATGTGTGGAGGGAAACTCCTGCCCCTCGAGCATCTTCTCTCTCTCTCAATAGCCCCCGGGGTCCCTGATCCCAGGTTTGAAGGCAACAAGTGCACGGTGCAGGCAGGGGCATGGAGCTCGCAGCTTTCAGGGAACCAGCGCCCTGCAGTGGGCACCAGCTCAGCCCCCGACCCCTCCTCAAGGCCAAAGAGGAAGTGAGGTCACAAGTGACAGCAGAGAAGGGGGGGCCTGGCTCATCCTGTGCATCATGAGACCACACACCTGTAAACAGACCCCAGGAGTCTGGGCGCCTGCCGCTGCCCCCGCCAGATATAACACTCAGCCCAAACTTTCTTGCAGGGCTGGGAAGAGAACCCAGGAGTCCCGGCAGCCAGCCCTGCCCGCCCCCCTATCCAAACCACAGGACCACACGCCCCTGCCACGGGTGGGAGAGCCCAGCAGTCCGGCCCCCGGGCCCCCAGCCCGTTCTGACCACACGTCTTCCCAAAGCTAGGAAGAGAGGCCAGGATCTCGCTGCACAGACCCGGGCACGGTGCCCCCTTCCCGCACCCCACTCACATTGCCCATGCTGAAGTGGCGCTTGAACTCGCAGAAGAGGTTGTAGATGAGCACCGAGCCGTCCTCCTGAATGCACAGCAGGTCCTCGCTGGCCGTCCAGCCCAGCTGCACCACCTGCCCACTCTTCCACTGTGGGGGAAGAGAGCCCGGGGGTTGGCGAGGCGTCTCCGCTGGGCCTCACGCACCCACCCATGCACCAGGTGCAGCCCGTGAGGTCAGCCTCTGCCACCCCTGCTGCCCCGCCAGGGGGTGCTTCTCCCCTGTTCACCCCCTGCAATCACGCCTCGCACCCCATTATCGACGCAGGCACCTCCCGCTATCTCCATCCACGGCCGACTCGCGCACCTGCTCTGTCCGCCCAGCTCCAGCCCCTGGACGTCACCCCCACGAGGCTACAGCTGTGCTGACCTCCCACCCCCACCATGGGGCCTGCTGCTCCGCTACCCAGGCCCAGGCTCCCAGCTCTGCCCTGCCTCTCCCCGTGCAGCACCGTCTACCAACTGGCTTTTACTTGGGGGCCCAAGAGAGACCGAGGCCCCAGCGCGGTAGGCACAGCGTCCTTGCTGGAGGACATGAAGGGGGAGACAGGCTACAGCGGCAGAGGTAGCGCCTGCAGCCCCAGGTCTCCTGGCCTTAATGCCAAGCGCTCAAGGCAGCAAATGTGCCCCAGCAGCGCTGTGCTTCCCCCGGCATCCCGAGCGCCCGATCCGTCTGGCCCCTCCAGCTCCGGCACCTGCCGCGGGGGTCAGGGGCTGCCCCCCACGCTGTGCTTGGGGCACAGGGAGTAGGACGCAGCACCCGGAGGCTCGATGCTCCGCGATCGGCTCGACCCCTGGAGCGGGAGGAGAAGCCCCCCAGGAGCGGAGCTGCTGTCGGTGCTCACCACGATGCTGGCCAGGGGCAGGCCAGCCGCCGAGTAGATTTCCAGCACGGGGCGGGAGCCCGGCGACTTCTCCTTCCGCCAGTTGTTCTTCAGCAGCGCTGCGGGGGACGCGGCCTGCAGTCACGCCAGGGCAGGACCCCCCGGCCCCTGCCCCGGCCCCCCGCCTCCGCTCCGGTGGCCCCCTCCCCGGGAGCACGGGGAGCCCTGGCCCCCCCGTACCGATGGGGCCCCCATACGGCGCAGCGGCCATCAGGCAGTCCCGCAGCTCCTCCGCCAGGTCCCACGCCATGCTGTACAGCTCCGAGCGCCTGCGGGACAGCGCGCCCACGTCAGCGCACCCCCGCCCCGACCCCCGGGGGGCAGCAAGGGGGGTGCACCTAGCACATCTGGGGGGTGGCAAACCCCACTGGGGGGGCTGCAAGGGGGGTGCACCCAGCACATCTGGGGGGGGGCAAACCCCACCCACGCTGCAAGGGGGGTGCACCCAGCACATCTGGGGGGGCCAACCCCCACCCG
>NW_005843223.1:188387-201958 GCF_000455745.1 Alligator sinensis
CGGGAACCAGCCGCCGCGGGAGCATCCTGCACAGGGACTCAGCGCCCACAGGGGTATTTTATACAGGACCCAGCACCCAGGGTGGGCATCCTGCATGGGGACTCAGCACCCACGGGGGGCACCAGCCCCTAGGATCCAGCACCCACGGGGAGCATCCTGCGTGGGGACCAGCACACACCGGGGAGGACCCAGCACCCATGGGAGGTGTTCTGCACAGGACCTAGCAACCATGGGGAGCATCCTGCACGGGGACTCAGCACCCACACTTGACACCCACAGGAGTCCAGCACCCACCAGTGACACCCTTGGGGGTCGGACTCGAGGATCTATTGAGGTCCCTTCCGACCCTAACATCTATGAATCTATGAAACAGTGAAACCCCCTCGGCTCGAGCCCTGGCACCCAAGGTGTCTCCCCCTCCTCCCCCATGTCACGTCCACCCCAGCAGAGTTGCCGCTGGCGGCCGCATCCTCACCCCAATGCGGCCAGGCTGCTCCTGCACACCTGGGGTGCCAAGGGCAGGATGAGGGCGCTGGCAGCGGGGTGCTAGCAGGGGCGGATCAGGGGGTACAGTGCTGCAGTTGCACCCCACTTTTGATCCCTGCCTCACCCAGGCTTTAAACGCAGCTGCCTGGGAGAGGCAGGGGCGTTTCTATCCAGGCAGTCGAGGGAGTCACTTGACTTCCCGGCTCTTTCCTCTCCCTCATTCCTGCTCGTCTCGCTCCACTCCGCAGGGGTGAGCACCCCTTTCGGATGGTCTCGACGCTTCCCTCTTCAACCTATCCTTTCTCCTGCGTTGCTGCCTGTCTGCCGTGCCAGGGAGCGTCCCTCCTGTGCCACAGCCCTGCAGGCTGCTTCCAGCGCCGGCTAAAAACCTTCGCTCATGTGTGGAAGCCTTAACACAGGTGCACGTGCACTCACGTGTGCAAATACTGGGTGCCCTGTCAGGATGCTCAAGAAGGTGAGATTTTGTTTTACGAGTCTGAAAAAAGAAAAACACTGCATTCTAATCGCTGCAGGAAAAACAAAACATCGCCTGATTTTTATGTATTTCTTTACTTTTTTGCTTAGTTCATTGTGGTTTTATGCATAATATAAAAGAAGGCTAATGGCATCCTGGGCTGCATGGGGGTTGCACACACTTTACTACCCTCCTGATATTAGTTTCTCCTAATATCCAACCTCAACTTCCCTTGCTGCAGCTGGAGCCCATTGCTCCTTGTCCTGTCGTCTGCCCCCACTGAGGAGAGCCCAGCCCCATCCGCTTTGCAGCCCCCCTTCAGGGAGGTGAAGGCTGCTATTCAATCCCCCTCGGTCTTCTCTTCTGCAGACTGAATCAGCCCATTTCCCTCCGCCTCTCCTCACACGTCATGTGTCCAGCCCCCCAATCGTTTTCATTGCCAATTCTCCAGTGTGTCCACATCCTTTCTGTAGTGGGGGCCCACAACTGGACACAGGACTCCAGATGTGGCCTCCCCAGTGCTGAACAGAGGGGAAGAATCACTTCCTTCCATCTGCTGGCAAATCACAGGACTAATGATCACGGGACTAACAAGACACTATCTTTGCTCTATTTTTTTTGCCTAGTTCGTATTTTTTAAACTCAGTCCATGATCTAGGAAACGAGGGTGTGTTCCAGGCTTTCAGGCCGGCGGAGGAGGAGACGATTCTTCCCTGCTCAGAGCACAGCAGGGAGCCGGGGCCTCCGGCTTGCAACAGCCTTGGGGCGCGTGGATCAGGGCTGGGACAGGTTTGGCTCCCGTGGTTTGTTGGGGTACAAGTCTACTGGGGGTGACAGCTGTGGCCAGGGGTTTGGAGCAGGGCTTGTTGCTGCTCCTCTGGTGCCTTGGCAAGATGGCAAGCTGGGGGTGGGGGGGCATCTCCTGCAGGGTTCACCACGGCCCTGGCACTCACGGTCCTGGGGCAGAGAGGCCGATGTCCAGACATGCCACCATAGAGGGACTCCCGTGCGGGGTGAGCCCAGCCTGCCCCAGCCCATGCAGCTCGTCTGGGCACTCGCAGGGGCTCTCTGCCAGGGCCCTCCCCATGCTCACCCAAGCCCTTCCCTTGCTGGCTGCAGCCAGGGACCTCGGCCCCAGCAGCATGGGCTAACAACGGGCCTGTGTCCTTGGGAGCATGCTGGATCTTGAAAAGGGGAGTGCAGGTGGTGGAGCACATTGCCACGTAGAACACAACACAGACTTTTCTCCAGTTCAAGAGAAACTAGAAGCTTTACTAACATGCTTGGGGGGCTGGCGTAATATTATTCCATTAAAGACCCAAAGCAAGAGCTAACAGGACTATCGGCTTGTGCACTGATTTGCTCGGTCATATATGAAGTTTAAAACAAACACAGTAAACAAGGTCAAAAAGAGTCAAACATACCGTGTTGTGAGTCCTGTAGTTGTTAGTTAAATGCACACCTCTCTTTCCGTTTCATAAAGCCAAATCTCACCTTCTTGCCAGTGCTTCCAATGCGTCCCTGGCAGTCATTTCTACACCTGAGTTTAATATGACCACACCTGAATGAGGGCTTTTAGCCAGAGCTAAAACCAGCCTGCAGGGCTGGGAAAGAGAAGAGAGACATGACCAGGCATGGCTGACAGATAGCAACACTGCAGCAGAAAGGATAGCTTGAACAGGGGAACATCCAGACTGTTAAAAAGGAGAGAGTGTTGTTCACCCCTGTGGAGTATAGAGAGATTAGCAGGAATCAAGGAGATGATACTGAGAGATGAAGTCAAGTCACTCGGTGCTGCCTGAATAGAAATGCCACAGCCACTGCTGGGCAGTTGGACTTAAAGTCTGAGTGAAGCAGGTATCAAAGGGGATGCGACTGCTCCACTGCCCCCCTGGATCCGCCCCAGCCCATGTCTCGCGGGTCCCTTCGCCCAGGAGCACCCTGCTGCTTCCTCTTGTTCAGTTCTGGCCCCACGACCCCCCTGCTCCCAGACGGGCTGCCTCTGTGGGGCACCCTCGGGGCTGTCCTCTGCAGGGCTTGTCCCCACTGGAATGAATTCACTGCTCTGGAGTCAAACCACTTTCAGGCCACATTGTGGTGTCCAGGTGGGGAAGCCCGGTGGCATAGCCACAGCTGGAAGCCTGTGCACCATGCCAGCCAGTTTCCTTCCTTCCCAGCTGTGCCCACAATGGAACAGACCCACTGGCTGCAAGGTCAGGATCTGGCCAGGAGGACCTTTCCCTGGGGCAGCCCTGCAAGGGCTGGCAGGGCGGGAACCTGGCGAAAAGCAACCCCGCTTCTGCTCCCCAACTCCAGTGTCTCTCTAAATGGAGCAGGCCTGGCCTCGTTAGTCTCTCCTCTTAGGGAAGCCCCTGCATAGACGCTGCTAATGCCTGGACCCTCGTGCTTGGCTTGAGTTGCATGCATGGTTTGCACCCAGCGGCAAGAGGAAATGTGGAAAAATACTGGAAACAGGCTGACTAAAATGAGTGAATATAGCCTGGGCAAAGAGGAGCAGTCAGAGCTAGATCAATACCTGCCGAGGAATGGAAAATTACAGCGAAAACAGAACAAGTCCATGGGTGGCAAACGGAAGCAGGCTTGTTAAGTATGCACTAGGAGGCAGGCTTCAGCTAATTATGTATGAAGAAATTCCGATTCATCAAGCCGAATCTCACCTTCTTCAGCTTCCCCAGTATGTCACGGCCAGTCATTTCTACACCTGACTTTAATATGACTGCACCTGAATGAGGGCTTTTAGCCAGAGCTAAAACCAGCCTGCAGGGCTGGGAAATGAAAGAGAGACATGACCAGGCATAAGGTATATAAGGCAGCTATAAGGTATATAGGAAGAGGAAAAGGTGCTCGGCCTTGGGAGCCTACCCCCGGAGAGCTGAGATTGCACCCCACACAGAACTTCAATGCAGACCCCGGGATAAGACCCCATGGCCTGGCTACCCAGTGACGTCACGCTCGTTATCTCTCAGGATTTGCTTTGTCTGAACTATAGAAGTGAATTGTAAGTGCTAAGGTTCGACCGGCGTGCTGACAAAAGAAAGGCAATCGTGTCATCGTCTGCACACCCGGTAGAAGACCCGTAGTAGAGGAGTTCGTCCTCCCACTCCTCATCCTTCTCTGCACCTTCTCCACTTCTCTCTCCTGTGGGAGGTGCGGGACCGGCGCTGGGCTCCGTGGTCAAGCTGTGGCCGCCCCAGGGACTGATAAAGGGGCATCGTGATCCTTTCCGTTGTGTTCACAGTTCCCTTGTTCATCAGGGAAGACGGCGCTGAGTGCATTTGGCATTGTCCCTAAGGGCTCCGGCACGGGGAAGGCCTGGCCTTGAGGGCTGGAGCCATGGAAACACGATGGAATTTGATAGTGCCGAGCGCCGGTTCCCACACGCGGGGCTGCTGGCTGCGGAGGAGGAGGAGGGGGAGACCAGGCCGTGCTGGCTGCCCCCGGGACCGCGGCAGCCCTGAAGAAGGACTGGGCTGTGGGCAGCGGGGCGAGGGGTGTCCAGGGAAGATGCAGGGCAGCACTGATGCTGCTGCACAAAGCCCTTAGACTCCCAGAGCCGCGGGGCTCTATCCCCAGCACCCGGTGCCAGCCTGCCCGCCTCCGCAGAGGGGCTGGAAGCCACGTAGCCCCATGCTCATTGCATGCAGCGCCCATGAGCAGGTCACAGCCACACACCTCTCCATGAGCAGGTCCTTTACTGGGACTTCGCCTTTATTGCGACCAGTTGGGACCCTCCGCTCTTACCCGAGGAGAGAGGACCAGGACGTGGCCTCTTGCAATGGGCATTGCCAGCTTCTCCCAGCCGCAGCCCCTGCCTCAGCCTCCCCTTCTGCCGGCAAGGGCCCTTGCCAAACATTGCAGGCTGGGAATCCACCCAGGGGTCTGATCCCCCACCCCTACCTGCACCCCATCGCCGAGCGGGGGGAAGTATCCGAATTAAATGCTTTGCCCTGGGGCAGTCGATGGCAGTCCAACACCAGGACCACTGCTAAGTTATGGGATGGGATTCAGGACTAGTGTGTAAAGGACCGACGCAACAACTCTTTTGATGAATGACAGAAAGGCTTTATCTGCTACAACTATTCACTATTAAATGAGCCTAAAGCAAAGCAAAGTCAGGTATATTTGGCTGTAAATGTGATAGTATCTCACCAGTACAGGCACAGAGGCGGTCTCAGTCCTGTCAGCTTCTCAAGGCGTGGATCCGCTCACTAGAGGATCAGCTGGGCGCCGGAGCAGTGCTTGTGTTGAGTGATTTCTCACTCCTGAAGCGTGCCCCGTTCGCTGCTTTGTTCCTCTTTGATACCCTGCAGTTCCTCATCTGCAGGGTAATCTTGTAGTTGTGTTAATCAGGACAGAACCCCAATTAATAACTGACATCAAATTGTTCATTATTGGTTATCAGAAAGTCCCAATATCGATTGAATTACCCTCCGTAGTAGCAGGAGGTTTGCAGTCTCTACTGAGTTGTGACATATCAGGAATTGATTAACGACAGGGAAAAACACAGAGTTTTTGAGGAGTTGTCCTTGGAAGATCAAGGGAACCATTGAGGCAAAACAAGAGTAAATCAGGAGGAGACACCTATCAAACCCCACACGGAGACTGTCTCCTCCTGCACATAAACACGAGTAAATTGCAAAGAAATATTTACTATAGCAATTAATCAAGGACAGACATGAATCTCACACAGTCACATACTGGGCACGTAGCAGCCTGCTTAAAACCATCATAGGTCTAGTAAGATAAGCTGGAGGTTGGAGGTGATGCCTCATTATTTCTTTTCAGAAGGTCCAGCCGCAAGCTTACACCCTTTGTACTATGCAATTGTCATCGATATTTTGCAGTTAAACTTCTGTGGGTAGGCCCGGCTCAGCTTCAGCTTCAAAGTCTTCAACAACCATCCCCTGTTTTTAGCTACAGGGGTCACAGAATCAGAAATGAAGGGCTGGAAGGGACCTCGAAAGATCATCGAGTCCAAAGAATACTGCTGAGATCAAATGATCCCAGCAAAGCGTCTGTCCAGTCTCCTCTTGAAGACTTCCAAGACTGCACCACCTCCTTGGAAAGTCTCTTTCAGATTCTGGTCATCCTTCCTGTAAAGAAGTCCTTCCTTACATCCAACCTGAAACCATCCTCTAACAGTTCATGGCCATTGCTCCTTGTCCTCCCCCTAGCAGTTTTTCTCCCAGCTCCCAATATTCACCCCTTACATACTTACAGACAGCCACCAAGTCCCCCCAGTCTCCTCTTCCCCCAGCTGAACAGTCCCAGATCCCTTAGTCTTTCCACATAAGGTTTGTCCTCCAGGTCCGTCATCATCCTTGTAGCCCTTCTCTGACCCTTGCAATATTCTCCACGTCTTTTTTAAAGTGCAGCACCGAGAACTGGACAGTCCTGCAGCTGGGGTCTCGCCAGCACCGAGTAGAGAGGAACTATCACTTCCTCAGCCCTGCTCGCAATGCATCAGCTAAGGCATCCCAGTATGCTATGAGCTCTGTTGACTACAGCATTGCACTGGCAGCTCATGTTCATCCTGCGATCAACCATAACCCTGAGGTCTCTTTTGGCCACCGTGCTGGCCAGGACATCTCCTCCTAACCTATATTCATGTCGCAGGTTACTTCCCCCAGATGAAGCGCTCTGCATTTAACCTTACTGAGCTGCATCTGGTTCCACTCGTGCAGGTCCACTTGGATCCACATCCTATCCCCTAGCGTGACCGCTTTTCCCCGTAACTTAGTATTGTCCGCAAACTTGACCAGTGTGCTTTCCACATCCTCACCTAAATCGCTGATAAAGATGTTGAACAGCACGGGGCCAAGAACTGAGCCGCGCACCTTCACTCCCTGGAGCTGCAATAAAACCAAGGAAAGTCCTTGGGAAGCTGAGCCGGCTTCACTGTCTCTGCTCGTCTCCAAGCCAGACCCACCGCCCTGCCGGGGCCGACTACAGGGCCCTGCCTGGCTTGTGACGGGGCTGGTGGTCTGAGCGCTTAGTTGGGAGCGCCGCATCTTGTTAGAGGGGACGGCAGAGCCCTGCGGGACGGACCCTTTCAGATGCACCTCACTCACGGACCGCTCCTGCCTCCGATCCAGTTAGTCTCAAAGGTGCTACTGTGCCCTGCCTTCTACCAGCCCAGTGTGATAGGGGGTCTGCTCATGAGCTGTTCTCTACCTAGAGCAACAGAGCTGCCATGGACAGGGTCAGACCCCAGGTCCGTCCTGCCCCGTGTCCTGTGTCGCACGGGGGCAGAGAGCGGAGCTGGAGGGAGAGCGACCGGGGCTGAGCTGGGTTCCTCCGGTTCCTCTCCCTGCAGCCTCCAGCACTGAGGTTGGGCAGGGCTGACGCAGAGCCCGTGCCCCTCGCTCCCTGCCCCAGAGCCCCCGATGCCCTTTTCCTCCCAGCACGCGTCCAAGCCCCGGTGAATCCGGCTGAGCTCTCAGCTTCCCCACGTCCGGGGGCCACGAATCCCCCCCTTGATGCCCCACTGGGGGACAGAAGTTCCTGGTGTCAGCACGGCAAGCTCCTGGTGTCTCTCCCCGAAGGGGGCAGAGGCTTGTCCGATCCATGGGGAGGGGTTTGCGGATGTGCAGGGGGCAAGGAAGGCCCCCGCCCTGTCTCCTGCCCAGGCACCAGGACCCATCAGGTCCTGACCGCCTGCTCCTTGGCTCCTGTCTTTGAAAGCCGAAGCAGAGCAGATCTCAGGATGCAGCTTCCCAGGCCTGAGCACCTCCTCCACATCGCTCAGACAAAACACTGGTGATAACCAGAGCCTGGAGGCGCCCAGACAGCTCCTGCTCTGGGGCAGTGTGATCAGTCTGTGGGGGGCCGGGCAGAGGAAGCGTGCAGCCCCCACCCCAGCCCTGCCCTGGGGGAAGATGCTCTGGTGTAATTAGCTGCAGGGCAGCTGGGGGCTTGGCTGTATTAGCTTCACGGAGGGCTGGGGGGAAAGCAAGCATGGGGAGAAAGTCCCAATATTGATTGAATTCTCCTCCTTAGTAGCAGCATGCATGGGTGGGGGCAGACTAGTACCGGGCTGGGGCAGCTCTGGGTGCATGGGAAAGCACCTGGGCAGGTGCAGACAAGGGGGATGCCTCCCCGCTGGGTTATTCCAGGGGCCAAGATACTGGCATGGAGGGGGGTGCAGATTGTGCATAGGCCTGTGCAGCGTAAGCCTAGATAGCAGGCCCAAGAGCCTGTCCCGAACCCCCCACGTCACAACTGCATCTTAGACAATGAAGAGTAATGCTCACTATAACCGAATGCATGAATTGCTATTTGGCCGTAACGCAGGTGTTTTTGCTAGAACGTTTGCTTGGCGGCAGAGGCAGAGACAAAGCAGCGTGGATGGTTGTAAGGAAAAAGCAGCTTTGACAGATCACTGTTCGTGGAGAAGTAAGAAGCCGGTGTTGAGGAGCAGGCCGCCGGGGGAAATGAGGAATCCTCCCGTCTGCTGGCCCAAGGGCAGAGATTTGAACTGATCAACAAGACCATCAACTGGGGTAAAGAACTGACAGACAATTGATAGGCTGGGGTCAGACGGTGCAGGGATCAGAGACGAGGAGGGTGGGAAGAGACTGGAGGAGGTCACATCTAGTCCAACCCCTGCTCCGAGCAGGACCAGCCCCAACTACATCATCCCAGCCAAGGCTTTGTCCACCCGGGTCTTAAACACCCCCAAGAATGGATATTTCACCACCTCTCTGGGGAGCCTGTCCCAGTGCTTCACCACCCTCCTCGGGAGAGAGTTTTTCCTAAGATCCAACCTCAACTTCCCTTGCTGCAGCTTGAGCCCATTGCTCCTTCTGTCATCTGCCCCCACTGAGAGCAGCCCAGCTCCATCCTCTTTGCAGCCCCCCTGCAGCGAGGTGAAGGCGGCTATTCAACCCCCCTCGGCCTCCTCTTCTCCAGACTAAATCAACCTATTTCCCTCAGCCTCTCCTGACCAGTCATGTCCCCCAGCCCCACAATCATTTTCATTGCTAATTCTCCAATGTGTCCACATCCTTTCTGCAGTGGGGGCCCACAGCTGGACACAGGACTCCAGATGTGACCCCCTCAGTGCTGAACAGAGGGGAAGAATCACTGCCCTCGATCTGCTGGCAATGCTCCTACCGATGCAGCCCAGGATGCCGGTAGCCTTCTTGGCACAAGGGCACACTGCTGGATCCTGGTCAGCTTCTTGTCCCCTGTCCCCCCAGGTCCTTTTCTGCAGAGCTGCTGCTCATCCAGTCGGATACAAAGCTCTGGTTAAGTGACCCCTGGACCCCTTCTAGGACCACTAAAAAATCTGGTTCCAGCCAGTTCCAAAAGTTTCAGTAAAACAAATCAGGACTCGTGGTAGAGGTGATATCTTTTATGAGACCAACTAGATTTTTGCAAAAAAAAGTCTTTAATTGCAAGCTTTTGGGTGCAAACACCCTTCATCAGGCATCGGAGAAAAGTTTGTAAAAGTTCTCCTGGGTAGAAATGAAAGTAAAACAAAGAAATTGAATTACAGCCAATCAGGGATCGTTTAGTAGAATATGACAATGAGCCACCCAGCCGTCAGTAAATGCTGGGCACCGGCTGAAGGACAATTTGGACTTTTTCCAAAGCTCAGCCAAAGACTGAGTGGAAGTCCCCAGGGGAACAGAGACGCCTGGCCAGCAGACCTGTCCTCCCTGGATCCCAGGCTGTGTAAGCATCGTCTTTATTGGTATAAATACGTTTGCTATAGTGCATCCTAATAAAGCTTCCGAGTTGTGACTGAAATGGTCTCATTGATCAACTGATTTCACTCCGAAGCACAAGTAAAACTCTTAGAGGAACAGGAGTTGGAAGCATTCGGGGTGGAAAGGCACAGAAGAGGGGCACACGGACCTGCAAGGGCATTGTGGGGCAGCCCCAGCGACATGACAGGCCTGCCAGGTTTGGGCTTAATGCCCCCATGCTCAACATGCGGCTACTTCTGGGGGGGAACGCTACAGGGTTCAGTGCCGGGGCAGCCGGGAGAAGTTCTCCAGCCTGGACTATCCGGAGGGGCTAGGGGACTTGTCCCCTCTCTGGCCTGAATATCCTGGCTTTCCCCGGGTAGGGTTGATAGTGAGAGCTGTTGCAAGGAAAATTCAAGTTGACCGAATTCCCAGAAGTCTTTTTGAAATGATTCAGCTAATGACTGACAGCGATTGGCCTAAAGTTTACCCCAGTAATAAATGCCAGGGAACATCAAGAACAATGGAACCATAAATAAAACCATAACGTGGTGACCATTGGGATTAATTAGTGTGGGAACAGGAAAATGACAGGAAAATAATGGGAAAATATTCCAGGTGTGTAAGGCTGTGTTATTGCAAATTTAGGATCTATAAACCAAATACTAAATTGCAAGCTTGACTAGCATTAGTGATGGTGATGTCACGAAATGGTTAAATAGCAATAAGCCAGCGAGATGTTTGTTCATCTGTTGTTCGCCATTTGTGCCGCCTGCACGGACCGTGCCGAGAGACAAGATCAAGCCCTCGGCACTGGAGCAGCTCACTCCGAGCGGCCGACCGAGGAGACTGATCCCGACTAACAGCGCAACACGGACTGTGACGCGGTGAGATTCACGCTACCGCACTCAGTTCTTGTAACTGCCGGCAGACCCAGTAAAGTTGCTTGATTGCTTTGTATTTAGTGAATCCTTCTGTTATTTTTGTAATCAGTAAAGCTTCTGACCAATATCGGACAAGTGCTGTGGGTTAATCACATAATTCTCCATGCCCATAGAAAAGTAGGGCTTGAGTTTCAGCTCAGCAGGAGCCTGCGAGGGGGCAGGGCTGTTACCAAAAAACCTGGCACCATTTGGTCCTTTGAGAAACAAGACCACAAGCCGTCTGTGATCTGGAGCCTTTTGCCAGTTTAGACACAAATGAAGGGGACAGCTCCAATCCGCTTAACAATCCCTCTTCTCGTATGCCAAATCACGACACAATCACAGTTCCCAGTGCTCTTCCATCCCCTTTTCGCAGGGGAGGTATCACTACCAGCCGGGTCACCGTTTAGGGTGACTTCTTTATAACCCACGTCAGCAAAAGTTAAAAGAGGATGTGGTTTAGCCGTCCAAAACAGCGAGGCACAGACACCAGCCTGACAGCAAAACGACTGCGGTGAAAGACGACGGGTGGATATTTCGAATGTAACCATGCATGGGACATGCAGAAGAGAAACGCAAGAAAAAATGAGGAAGTAAACTTAAAGTTTGGGAGAGCGATATGCAGGAAATGAAACCATGGCTCGAATCCCAGTGCTGTGATGGATGCCCGGCCAGCTGAACTCACTGCAGCCATTGGGAGGTGCACATAAAAATATCTCTCTATATATCTATATCTATATATCCTAACTTAGGACTTGCTTAAAAGTTGAGGGTTGTACTTGAAGCCTTGCTTAAATATTGGTATTGCTTATGTGTTCAATACATTCGGATTTGAGACTGGAATGGTCTCACTGATCACTGTGATCCTTTCACCCCCTCCCCTTATTTATATTCAGTATAACACCTCCTGATCTATGTAACTTATTTCAATAAGTCTTCTCTGATGAGTGTTATTCAAATGTCTGTACTTCATTGAGACTTTGGGGGCTGGACAGAGCCAGATTTTCTGTGGCTTGGAAGATGCCGGTTAGGTGAGGTCCACGTCCTTGTGAAACGTACGGTCCTGGGAGAGGGGACTTCTTATCCCTGTGCCTTGTGCTCTGCAAATGCAATGTGCCCTGCTCCATTTCTCTCACTTGGCTGGTGGCAACTTCGATATGGGGACGCTCAGAAGCAGGCTCTGGGGCCTGCTTTAGCCGCACGCCTGCAGCTTAGCACCCGTAAATGTGGCCGAACAGGCTAACAACAACACGTGACGATCGCCGTGTCTTGCAGCAATGTGTTCCCGAGGGAGGCCTGGCACCCAGCTTGCTGGACTTGCAAAGGACTTTTTCTATCCTCCCGTAATAGGCATCTCGGGCCGTACATTCCCCGGTCCCACTATGGGAGGCCTATTTAAACTTGATTGACCAAAACTCGGTTGCTGGGTTGGGGAATGCTGAGGCAAGAGACCAAGTCAGAGGAGGTACGGGCGACACTTGAACAATGGTTCAGGGTTCATCGCAGCGTCCAGCCCGTGGGAGCCCTGACCACAAATGCTGTCATACTGTTACTTTTGACTGGTGGAAGTCCTCCCCACAGCGTTTATGAACACTTCAAGTAATCAGTCCCTTTAGGTAAGATCTGGAAGTCACGCTACACCGAGGCTTATTCACAACAGGTAAAACACAAACCCCTGATGCTGCAAGCATGGCTAGGCCATCTGAGAAGAAACAATGAGGTATCCCATCCAGCATATCTTCTACTCATAAGGATTTCAAGCTGGCTCCTAAGTGTCTGGTTACTCCTTAAAACCTTATGTTTTTCCTGGGTGTGAATCAGTTTCTTGAGACGTTCCAAACCAGATAACCCCCTGTCACTGGAAAAGATAATTATTTACACAATTAAAAGAATGCTTTGAAGAGGCTGGATTAAGGGTGTAAAAAGCTGCAAAGCAGCAAACAGCGTGCTTCAAGAGGGAGAAATCTCTCTGACACCATCCGCTGCTGTTCTCGAGAAGCTGGGAGAAACAGAGCCTCTCTTTCCGTCGCCTTTTTCACCTTCAACGTGCTGGGAACTTTACCTGTCCGCAGACGACCCGAGTGCCTTGGAGCAGTGAGATCCCAGCTGTCGCTCTCGCTCTTTTTCTGTTTCTCTCTGGGCGTAGCTTTCTGAACCTGAATTGTATCAGTTAAGCTTGAGCTAAGTTTCCTGAAAACTCAATTAAACCAGGGTAATATTGGAATTGTTTTTGTTTGTTTTATCATCATAAATTTCATATACTTAGCAATAAATAACTTTATAGTCAACTGGTGATAACCGGGTGATTTTTTCCTTCTCTACTTCCCTTTCAGCACTTGCTCTGCAGCAACGCTGCTGTTACCTGAGCCAAAGATCCCTGTGAAGCCCAAAAATACTGTGGGGTCCCCTCATCAAGAGGCTACCACTACGAGGACAGTTAGGGCAAAAGACTGTGACATGCTGAATTTCAGACACATAATGAGATCAGCGTGTACAGGCTGATTGACCCTGTTTGGCTCAGTCGTGCCCTAATGACCTGGATGCTGGCCCACGAGGGTGTCAGGTGCACACCCAGCCGGATTCAGAGGTCTTCTGTTCACCTGTGTGCTTGTGTCTGACTGCCGTTCATTGTTACCTTAATGAACTGATTCCTGGCATATGAGGGTGTCAGCCTGTCTGTGCTAATCAACCCGGCTGGGTCAGGCGTGTCACATTAATATATGCGTTTGCATGTATGTGATTGATTTAGTGGCAGGAGGAGCCCAGCCCCATTGAACTGAGTCCTGCAAGACCGCTCCAGTGGGGGTGAGGACTTGCAGAAGGGAGAGATACAGCTCCGTATCGAAACACAAGTAACACAAGCAGTGCACTGATAGAATTACAAAGACCCTAGAAACATACCCCTAATAAATGAGTGCACCCCAAAGTTACAGGCAAATCTGGTAACACAGTCTACTCCAGGCAGCTTGGGGG
>NW_005843223.1:201989-203380 GCF_000455745.1 Alligator sinensis
GGGGGGGTCTCATTGGGCAAAACAGCTGTTGTCACTTTGAGCTGCAGCCACACATTTCCCCCAAAAGTGGTTCTTTGTTCTTGGCCTGCTCTGCCCCCTAACCCCAAACACACATAAATCAGGACACAATATTTTTTGAAATAAAATTAAAATATGCATAGTGGATGCTGCTGTGGGAAGGTCCTCCCCTTGGCCTCAGAAGTACTCCTTTTGGGATGAAGGGGGTTTGACATCTTGGAACCGGGAAAAGAACAAATCCTATACTAAAAATCAAACATTTGCTATACATATTTTAACTTAATTTCCAAAAAATGTTGTCCTGATTTGCATGTTTGTGTCATGTATGTAGAGGGGATTACATCATAGTTCCAAATAAAGTCTTATTCTTGTCTATTGTGTGTGTGTGGGGGGGTGCTTGGGGGTTGGGTGTGGGGGATTTGTGGCGGGGTTGGGAGAGTGTGGGTGTGTGGGGTTAGTGTGGGGTGTGATGAGGTGTGGGGGTGTGTGCGCACAGGAATGGGAGGTGGGGGGTTTGTGCAGGGTGGGTACGGGAGTGTGTGTGGGTAGGTGTGGGTAAGCGTGGGTCCCCCCACCACAAGCCCCCAGCGGCAGCAGCAGCAGGCCCAGGTCCTCGGGGTGCTCATGGCCGCAGCAGGCAGAGGCCCCCGACCCGCTGGCACGTGCCTTCGCACCACACCGGGCTGGCTCTGTGCCGCCACGTGGGGCTGGAGGCATTGCAAGCCTCACGTGGCCTGGCCTGATGACACGTGGCTCCCACCTGCAGTGCCACTAGTCCCACGTGCTGGCACAGCCCTTTTTGGAGCCAGCGTTTTTGGGAGGGATACAATGGCCGGGTGGGCCGGATCCAGCCGTATTTTGCAAGCAGAGTTCCCGTGCCGGGGAAGGGGCTCGAAGCCTGATGGAAGCACGGCTGGCTGGAGGATTGCTCCGCAATCCAGGTGCGGCATCCCACACTCCTGGCCCCGGCTGAGGCTCTCAGCAGCATCTGGGCTACAGCAGCGAGGCGTGTGCTTTTGGCCCCGCGGGCCGGAGGAGTGGCATGGGGCCGGTCTGCAGCCAGATCTGCCCCCATGCCAGGATTGGGCCCTGCACCACGCTCCTGCACCCCCGATGGAGCCCTTGCACCGTGGGGCACACCTGGATCGGCCCGTGCCCCGATGCAGCGCTCAGGACCACGTCGCAGCCGGGCAGCTGTACTTCGCAGTCACAGGGTCCTGGAGCTGGGGGGCGGCTGGGCTGGGGCTGCAGAGACCCCCAGGTCCAGGCTGTGCCCCCCGCTGCAGAGGACGGGGAACCCCGCAGTGCGCACCAGTCTGAGCAGGGGGCAATCCCTGCCTGAGCCCGAGCCCGGGGTCGGTGCAGCAGCCCAG
>NW_005843223.1:203411-214129 GCF_000455745.1 Alligator sinensis
GAGCCCCACCCGGTAGGTCCCTGCCCCCCCCAGGGCCTGCAGGGCGGGCGGTCTGGGGTGCATGGGGGGCTGGCACTGCCATGCAGCAGTGTGGCATGGGGGCTGGGGCATTGCAGAGGTGGGGGCAGCTGCAGGAGTGTCTGCCCCCCTGGCTGGGGGCTGCTCTCTGCCCCGGGGCACCTTGCGGGGCTTTGCTGCCGGTGCATTTGCACGCCCAGGGCCCTGGCAGACGAGCATGGGGGGGGTGGGGGCCATCTCCAGCCCTGCCCCTGGAGCGCGTGCTCGCCACCCACGACCCCCAGGCCTGGCGTGCCCCGGTGCCCCCTTGCCCAGCTCTCTCAGCTCGCTGGGGGTGGGAGATGGCACAGGACTAAGGGTGACGAGGGTCCAGCGCTGGCTGGGCGGGAGGTTGCGGGGGGAAGAGAGGAAAGCAGGGGAGGTTTGCACCTTCTAGACTAACCAGAGCACGAGTGTGCATGTGCACCTGTGTGTAGATCGACTGCAGCAGTGTAAGTGTTTGTGCCTGAGAGTTTGCAAAGGGCAATTTTTCCAACTGTTTAGTTGCTCTAATAAAACCCCGATGGTCAGTCCCAACCCAATGCCACACGCTCCCGACCCACTGCCCCCCACCCTCAGGCCTGAGCCCCCCAGTGTGTGGGGCTTGGGGGACCCCAAGCAGCCCTTTGCAGGCTGGGCTCTGCCCTCCTGAGGGGGAAACCATGATTTTCCACGTTTTTCTCCTTTAAAGGAGAATCCATTTTTTAAGTTTGTTTGCAACCCTTTCATATATTCTTGTGACCCACTTTTGGGTCATGACCCACGGGTAGAGAAACGCTGCTCTAGTCCGCCCCCCTGCTCCAAGCAGCCCCAGCCCCAGCTACGTCCTCCCAGCCAAGGCTTTGTCTACCCGGCTCTTAAAATGTCCAAGGATGGAGACTGCACCACCTCTCCGGGACCCTGTTCCAGCGCTTCGCCACCCTCCTCCGGGAGAGTTTTTCCTGATATCCAACCTCAACTTCCCTTCCTGCAACTTGCATTTCCTTTGCTGAACTTGATATATATCATTTCAGCTCGCAAAAGCTTGTGCGGGGGGTGGGTGGGTGGGTGGGTAGGTGGGTGGACTGTATATATGCAGCTGTATGCAGGGGCATGTGTGTATGCCTGCATATATATGTGCATATATATGCATGTATGTATATGTGTGTACATATGCGTGTATGTGCATATATGTGTGCTAGACACGTACTATGTATATACATCTGCTTTGGTTAGTCTGTAAGGTGCAAAACTCCGCTGCCTTCCCTTGACCTGAGACTCGCAGGAGAAGGAGGACGAGGGGAAGGGGCAGCGCAGAGGTGAGGCAGGGCTTTGACGGTGCGAGGAAGGTCATGAGAAGTCAGCCAAGGGCAAGAGGCCACTTCCAGTTCCCGGGGTGGTTTCAGGCCGTGGAGGGGTCTGATGCAAAACCAGGCACGCTTCATCTGGGGATAAAACCGAGACCTACTGGGAAGGTCTCCGTGCTTTTTAGCTGCAGCTATAGACAACAGCCAGGTAACAGAGTCAAGCAGTTGGGGTGCACTCAGCACCTCTGCTCCTGAGCAGGTGGCCCCGACCGGCGCTTCTTTAGAGCTGAGTTTGAAACCGCGGCGAGACGCCCCCCTGCCCCTGGGCTGGCGCCTGCTACAGGCCCGCTGAGGCTTTAGGACCTGGAGAATTTAAGTTTTGTTCCTGTCCAGTCTCGCTCAGTTTGCTGTTTCTTTAGACGACGGCGCGTGGAGTCGGCGTGACCGTTGGGGGAAGCGCCTGCCCTGTGCCGCTCTGCTCAGTCGTTCATCTCCTCGGTCCTTCGTCGTCACACCTGCTGTCACAGCCTCTTCCCATTGCTGCCGGTGAGTGTCTGGCTGGGGTGAGAGGGGCTCCTGGGCCCTCGCTCGGTGCCTGCAGGCGCTGTGAGAGGCAGGGCCGTTGCCCAACTGCCGGTGCCTTTGGCCCAGCCGAGCGAGAGGCGAATGGTTCCTGGAGCAGCGGGCCGGGGCCCAGCGAGGCAAAGTCTCTTCCACGGGCTAGGACTTCCCCCCTGCCCCAGCCGCCTTGGGGGGTCACCGCGTCCTCCACGGAGGACAGCGGGGCTGGAGCCTGCTTTGTAGGCTGGAGTTTCCCCTTCCAAGTTGCACGGAGAAGAGAAGTGTGCACACGCGCGTGCATGTAGGGACCCAATGTTCCACCTTGCTTGGGGTGTCCCAGGCTCAGAGACCCCAGGAGCTCCACGCCCTGGGCGGGCGAGGGCTGTGCACTGGGGGGTGCCAGCCAGAGGTTCCTCCCAAAAACCAAAGCGGACCTGGTGCAACGTCCTCCAGCCTGGACTGATGCCCCAGGTCCAGCAGTGCCCCCGGTCCCCCATCGAGCCTCCTGCCATGGCTGCAGGGGGGCTTGCAGCCTCTTGGCCCTTTGCAGGGGGGCGGGGGAAACTGAGGCACAGAAGGGAAGGGCTGTGCCTGAGGGCTGCCCAGCCCAACCCCCCTCTCTCTGGGAGGGAGGTGTGTGGGAGTTGCTGCCTGTGCTGGTGCTGGGCCTGGCGTGCCTGGCTCAGGGATGGTGTGTTGCACTCGGGGCCCGGCGTCTCCCCCTGCCCCTGCTCTGCCTTTACGCGGAGCGGGAACAGGGGCTCGGGGCCTGACTCGGTCTCCCTGGCGTGCAATGCCCAGGAATAGCACAGAGTCCCCTCTGCCCTGCCAGGAACGGCACCAGTCCTGCCCCCTGCCCATGTAGTGGTGCAGGTCACGTGGGCATCACACCTGGGTCCCGTGCCCCCCCCCGGCCAGGCCTGTGGGTGCCCCGGGGTGCTCTGTGCCCTGCACCGCCTTGCGGGTGGGGGAAGGATTTGCTGCCCGGCTCCCTTGTGCAGTGTGTGTCGGGGGTCACTCCCCCGGCCCGGCTGTCCTTGAGCTGTGGATTCGCTCCAGCCGACTTCATCACCTTCCTCCTCCTCCCCCGTGGTGTCAGGGGCACCAGAGCCTTCCCAGCGCATCAGCCTCCGCGGCCCGGCCCTGACTCCTGGCTGCCTGCCCTCCATCAACCGCCCGCCTGGGTAACCCTTTCAGGGGCTGGGGAGGAACCTGGGAGGGCGGCTGTGAGGGGGTGGAGGAAGGAAGGAAGGAAGCAGAGGCAAGCCGACAGACAGCCCCAGCACAGAGGGGAAGAGGTGAGAGGACCTAGCGGGGGCCTCCAGCCCTCGATGCTGCCCCCGGGTCAGGCAGCCAGGCGGCGCGTGGTTCCCTGGGCACAGGTGAGGGGTGCCCGTCTTGGCTGGGGCGTCTGGCTCACCTGTGCCTGGGGCGGGCCGGCAGGGCTCTGCTGCTGTGTCAGGGGCGGGTGCCAGGTCAGCGCCCAGCTGCGCCCATTTCGCAGCTGCTCCCCTTCCCCGGCGGTGCCAGTCACGGCTGGCGGCGAGCGCAGCTGCTTCCCTTCTGCCCCCCTGCAGTCCCGGAGCTGGGCCCGGCAAGCCGCGCTCTGACCTGGGTGCTCCCCGGCTCCCTCCCCTCCTGCAAGAGCTGACCTGGCTTCGCCTCCAGCTCCCGGGCTCGGGCCTGGCTTGCAGACCTGCTTGGGGGCTAGTTTCGCTGGGATGTGCCCCCAAACTTGCCCTGGGTTTTGTGACGAGCATCCGGGGTCTGGGCTGGGTGAGAGCTGCTAAGTGCTGGGCAGAGCGGGGGTCCCATCCCAGCGGCCCTGTGCCCCCTTCTGCCCCCAGCTTGGCCAGTCCCTGCTGCTTCCCCGAGGGCTTGGGCTTGTTTGGGGGCTGGGCTCGGCTCCGGAGGGAGGCAGATGTCGGGGCGACACGTCAGCGGGGACCGGCGGGGCACCAGCGCTGCCCTTGCATCCCCGCCATGGTTTCAAAGCTCCTTCCTGTTCTTGCGGTAAGTGCAGCTGGGTGAAACTCCACGGGCGGGGGGACGCCGGATGCCCGCTCTGCTCTCAGCGGCTAGGTCCTGCCTGCTGCCTCCATGGAGCCACTTCCTGTCCTATTGCCCCCACCGAGCAGCACCTGCCAGGGGAAGAGCATCTGCGCCTTGGTGCCCCTTTAATTCATGCACTGGGGGCCGCTGTGTTTGGTCCTTGCAGGGTCCTTGAGATGCAAGCCTGCTTTCCTATTGGCTCCTGGGCTGGTCTTTAAATGCTTATAGCAGCCTGGGGGTCTCAAGGGTCCGGTCAAGCCCCTTCAGACGGGGCAGGGAGTTGCTGCCCTGAGCCGGGATAGCCAGGGTAGCAGCAGCCCCTGGGGGTAGGGGCTGTGGGGGGATCACTTCTGAGCGAGGGGGCAGTCAGGGGTGCTCTGGTCACTCCCTGCCCCGTCGGTCTGTCTGTTCAGCCCCTGGACTGTGGGAAGCTCAGCAGAGGTTTCGGGGGACTGCAGCTTCTCCTGCCTGGGACCGTGCACCCGGGTCTCTCTGGGCAGACGACGCTCCGGGAGCTGGTCCACGTGGCCACACTGCCCCATTGCTGTCGATGCCCAAGGCAGGGCCGGGGGGCACGGGAGTCCCGGTCCCTGCTGCTGGGCAGTAGCAGGATGCTGTGGGCCGGCAGCCCTTGGGGGCTCAGGAGCAGGATGAGGACCAGGGTTCAGTGCCTCTGAACGCAAGTGCAGGCACGGTGTCACAGCAGCTCCAGTGGTGACGTACAGCAAGGGTGTCCGTGACCAACCCGTGCTGGGCAGGCAGACCAGCCGCCTGATGAAAGGTCTCTGAAGGGCTCGTTTATCTGGGTGCACAACAGCTTTCTGCAGATCCGATTTGTTTTTTTAATCCTCCCCCAGTGGCGCTGGGTGCTGCAGCCCGGGCTGGGGCTGGGGATGGGGCTGGGCTGGGCCACCTCTCCTTCTGCACCGACCCCGCAGGGTCCTGGCTGGAGGGTCTTGCCCCCGCGCTCAGGTTCAGCCTGACACTGCACTGGGGCAAGGAGGGATTTCCCCCCTTCTCAGACTGGTGTGGACTGGGGGGTTTCCCCTTCCTCTGCAGCGCCCGTGACCCCCCTGGCAGCAGCAGGACGTTGGCAGCCGCGGCCCCCCTGCTTTCCCGAGGGCTGTCAGGGGTGACTGTTCTGTTGGACGTGGAGTTTGTCTGGGCTGGTTCGGATGGGGCTGATCCTGCCTCAGGCAGGGCTTGGATTCAGTGGTCACTCTGCAGGTCCCTGCCAGCCCCACGGCTCTGGGATTCCTTTGAAAGCAAATGAATCTTAAAACTTTTGAGTCCTAAAGTCTTCCAACACCTCTAACAGGTGGCCTAGCCCCTTAGGGGAAAGGACTTCTCACCTGAGTTTCCAGTTACGTTTTAAAGGAGCTCCTATCTCAGTTCTCCTGCACATGGACTATGCAGCAAGACCTGTAGTTCAGGGCTGAAGAGCAGAGATTCGACATGAATCTCTTGTCATGAACTCTTTCTTCACAGTTCGAGTGGCCAAGGTCTGGAACGGGCTCCCAAGGGAGGTGGTGCTCTCCCCTACCCTGGGGGTCTTCAAGAGGAGGTTAGATAGGCATCTAGCTGGGGTCATCTAGACCCAGCCCTCTTTCCTGCCTATGCAGGGGGTCGGACTCAATGATCTATTGAGGTCCCTTCCGACCCTAACATCTATGAATCTATGAACCCATGATGTTGACCTCTGTGCGTTGGCTGAACTAGCCTGAAGCTCCCACGGGCGCTGCTCTCCTTTGCACTCACAGGCCTGTTCTTAATCCACCCCTAGGGTAGATCTTGTCTGCGTCGGCCTTGTCTGACCTGGGGACCCATGCATGGTCAGCAGCTCTGCACAAAAGGGCCTGGGGGGACAGGGGACAAGAAGCTGAACAGAAGCCAGCAGTGTGACCTTGGTGCCAAGAAGGCGACCGGCATCCTGGGCTGCATTGGTAGGAGCACTGCCAGCAGGTAAAGGGAAGTGATTCTTCCCCTCTGTTCGGCATTGGGGAGGCCACATCTGGACTCCTGTGTCCAGCTGTGGCCCCCCGCTGCAGAAGGGATGTGGACACATTGGGGAGAGTCCAGCGGAGGGCAACAAAAATGGTTGTGGGGCTGGGGGACAGGACTGGTGAGGAGAGACTGAGGGAACTGGGCTGACAGTCTGCAGAAGAGAAGACCGAGGGGGATTGAATAGCCGCCTTCACCTCCCTGCAGGGGGGCTGCAAAGAGGATGGAGCTGGGCTGTTCTCAGTGGGGGCAGATGACAGGACAAGGAGCAATGGGCTCAAGCTGCAGCAAGGGAAGTTGAGGTTGGATATTACGAGAAACTCTCTCATGAGGATGGTAGTAAAGCACTGGAACAAGCTCCCCAGAGAGGTGGTGGCGTCTCCATCCTTGGAGGTGTTGAAGACCCGGGTGGACAAAGCCTTGGCTGGGATGATGTAGCTGGGGTTGGACTAGATGTGACCTCCTGGGCTCCCTTCCAGCCCTTGTCTGTGATTCTGTGGCCACTGAATGTCCCTAAGTGACTTGTAGCAAGACTTTTAACCTAGTTTTTCCCGATCCGTCTGCAGTTTTCTGCCACGTCTCGCACCTTGTGAAGCCGTCATGCCCGTTGCCTGTTCTCCCAGCCAAGCCCTGCTCATGGGAATGCCAGCACATGCTGCACCCTGTTGCTGTTAAGCAGTCTGGGGTCTGCTGCAGTCTATATGCTCCCTTGGACCCTGCTGCGGGGATGTGCCCTTTGCTTTGCTTGCCCCAGGGGCTCTTCCTTACGCAGGGCATGGGGAGGGTGGGAGAGCTAGGGCCAAGGAGTGGTGGAGACCAGCCTTTGGCTCTGGCTGAGAAGAGACCTCAGGAGCTCGGCCCCACTGCCCGGGGCAGGATCAGTGACCCCCTGGGAGGGGTTTGCTCAACCTGCTGTAACCCCCACTCCACTAGGGAGGTCCACAGCCACACAAGTGGCGCTGCCCATGGGTCAGGGAAGCCCTGTGTCCATGGGTCCAGTGGCTTGTGTCTCGCCTGGAAGTCGTGGTGACGTTCCCCTGTCTTATCCTGGGTCCCGTCCATGCACCACGCGGCCCTGACCCCGCTTGTGCTGCTGGCTCTCAGGCCAAGCATGGACCTGACTGCAGTGGTGTCAAGGGGCTTAGCCCGGCTGAGCTGCTCCTGGTGGGATCGGGCCACACGACCCCGGTACTTGGGTCTATCTCGACGTGGCCCTGGCATGTGTGTCTGGCAGGATCCTGTGGATGCCATCTTTATTACTGTGTTACTTGTGCTCACGCTCTTGGGGACTGTCCGCAGCTGGGCTGCCTCCGAACCCGGCTCCCCCTGCGCCTCGTCTACACTAGGGTTGGCCTAGGGGGCTAACCAGCAGCCCTTCAGGAGACATCGTGAGCGAAGGTCGGGGCACTGGAGGGGGCTCGGGACACCTGGGTTCTGTGCCTGGCGCTGCCGGGAGCTGGGGCAAGTCTCCTCCTCGCTCACTCGCTCGGTCACGGCCTTAGTTTCCCCCTCTTGAAAGCTGCATCTCCAGGAGGGCTGGTGAAGGGGATGGGGGGGCTGGTTACTGAGCCAGCGGGGGGAAGGGGACCCTGTATCCCCAAGCGAGGGTCCTGGGGTCCTGGCAGACGGAGCTCGCTCCTGTGTGTCTGGAGCCAGAGCGTCGCTCGCACGCGGGGCAGGCGGCTGCTGCTGGTTCCCCCCCTCCATCAATGGTTAATGAGATGCGTCAATCTGCGTTCTGATTGGGCACATGCTAATGAAAGGGTCAGGAATTGCTGATCTCCCCCGTGTCTGGTCTTCCTGCCTTGCATCCTGCTTGTTGGCCCAGGCTCAGGCCCGGCCCTTGGTGCTGGAGCGGGGCGCACGTGGAGTCAGTGTGGCTCGTGGCCCTGCTCCCCAGTCTGCGGACCCAGGGCACCCCAGTGCCTGTGACTGGAGGCCTGGAGGGTCCCTTACGGGGTGGGGCAGGGTCAGATCTGGGCTTGCAGCTTCTGCTGCGTGACAAAGCCCACCCCTCCGCCAGCCCTGTGCCAGCCCTCCTGGAGGCAGGCTGATTCCTTCTGCTTGCAGAGAGGAGGAAACTGAGGCATGAAGCGGGGAGAGACTTTACCCAGGCTCCCTCAGCAGAGACAGGGTTCCCAGGACAGCACTCCATCCCTTAGCTCATGCTGTCCCCTCTGGGAGCCAACCCCCCCAGTGTAGATGGGGCTCTGGGGGTGCCGGGTACGAGGCAGCCCAGCCCAGACTCGGCCAGCTGCAGGGGGTCCCGGACGTGCCCCGTGGTCTTGGCATGCAGCGCTGCCCGTTGGAGTGCAGCACAGACATCCCCTTGGAGCCAGGCCACCCGCTCCAACACGGCAAGCCAGCTCTGGAGCAGGCGCGCTCGGTAGCTGGGTGACCCCTTTTGGACCCGCCTGGACGTTTCGATGGCATGGAAATGATTTGCGTGGGTGTCCGGCCGGGGTTTTATTGCGCGGTTCATCCGGCAGTGGTGTCACGTTTGTAACGTGTGGCTGGATTTGTACAGCACCTGGCGCAGGCTGGCCCAGGGTCCAGAGCTGAGGGGGCGGCACTGCTGTGACTGCCCCATATACACCTCCAGGCCCTTGTCCTGCTTTTGTTCCACCATAAGCAGCCCCACCTGCCCCTCCCCCAGCCCTGCAGGGTCCGGTCCAAGCCTGGTGTTGTGGGTGCAGGGAGCAGGGCAGGGGCTCCGGGCCCCTCGTGCGCTCACTAGTGCCGCGCCGTGCGCCGTGCTGCACCAGGGCAGGTGGGGGGCAGGCCGGAGTGGGTGGCGGGGGAGGCCGACGGATGCCTGCTGGGGTTTCCTGTGTCTCTGCTCCCTCCCTCCCTCCCTGATAAGGAGCTGCAGGCGTGAGCAGCAGCCTTGGAGCAGAGCTGGCTCCGGAGGGAGCTGGGACCCTGCAGGGGGGGAGCCGGGCTGCGGGTTCGAGGGGCCGGAGCGCGTGTTCCCCAACCCGGCGGCACTGCCCGGAGCATCGCGGCCGCCTCCGGTACCGAGGAGCAGGTCGGGGTGGTGGGACCGGGCCCAGCTCCCCTGGGTGGGGGGCAGAGGGTGCAGTGGGGCCAAGTCTGGGCCTGTGGCAGTGGGGGAGCGGGGCTGGAGGGGAGGGGGTGTCCGGCAGTGGGGTCAGACGTTGGGGCTACCCCCTAACCCTAACCCTAACCCTGACCCCTGATCCATTTAACCCTACCCCTAACCTGTTTAAGCCTACCCCTAACCTCAGCCCCTGACCCCTAACTCATTTAACCCTAACCTGTTTAACCCTACCCCTAACTCCTAACTTCAGCACCTTGACCCATAACGATAACCCCTCACCCGTAACCTGTTTAACCCTACCCCACCCCTAACCTCAACCCCTGACCTGTAACCTGACCCCTGACCCTTAACCCGTTTAAGCATAGCCCCGATCCCTCACCCTAACTCATTTAACTCTTTGTGGCTGTCTTTCGGGGTCTCCCTTGGGCCCATCCCGGGCCAGGGTGGGAGCAGTAATCAGGCCGCAGCGGTTGGGCTGCATCTCACTGCCCGGCTCCGCAGCCTGTCCTGCACCCTCCCTTGGGGTGGGGGGGCTCCTGGCTAGCTTTGTGTCCCCCCGTCCCCCTAGGCTGCCCACCCCCCTGGGACCTGCCTCTCACGGGCTTTTCTCCTGTCGTGCTTGTGTAGAGGCTGGCGTGGGGGCCACTGGCCATGGCCATGGTCACCTTCCTGACCAAGGAGGCCCAGCAGCTGCTGCACAACAAGTTCGTGGTGATTCTGGGTGATTCCAGTGAGTCTGAGCCCCTCCTGGGGGGCGGAGAGGGGTGGGGGGCCGGACCCCACTGGGGGGATGTGGGTGGGGGCTGTCCCAGGCACTCCCCTGCCCCAGAGATGGGGTGGAACAACCCCCTGCTGTGCCTGGAGACCAGGCCCTGGGTACCAGCCCTGTGGGGAGCAGGCCACCTCAGCTGCATCCACCTCTGCTTGCTTGCAGTCCAGCGGTCGGTGTACAAGGACCTGGTGCTGCTTCTGCAGAAGGACGAGCTGCTCAGCAGCTCTCAGCTCCGAGACAAGGTACTGGTGCCAGCCGGGCTCTCCTCGGACTGGGGCGCCGCGTGCCGGGCTCTCCAGAGATGCCTTGGGCGCGTGGGTGTGTGGCATGTGGGGGAGAGCTCTGCCTAGCTGAGTGCAGCTCCTGGCGCTGCCTTGTGAGGCCCACGGAGAAGTCCGAGGGGGCAGAAGGCGGTGGCAGAAGGGACTGCGGGGAGAGAATGGGTCTTTGGCTTGGGGAGAAGGCAGGGCAGGGTTGTGTGCCCCATGGGGGTCCGGCTTGGCTTGGTGCTCTGGCTTCCTCAGAGGATGACACAAAACCGTGGGGCGAAGCGGACACTCCGGAGGGCAGGGAACAGCTGCAAGCAGACCTGGACAGGTTGGACAAGTGGGCAGAAAACAACAGAATGCAGTTCAACAAGGAGAAATGCAAAGTGCTGCACCTAGGGAGGAAAAATGTCCAGCACACCTACAGCCTAGGGAATGACCTGCTGGGTGGCACAGAAGTGGAAAGGGATCTTGGAGTCCTAGTGGACTCCAAGATGAACATGAGTCGGCAGTGTGACGAAGCCATCAAAAAAGCCAATGGCACTTTATCGCGCATCAGCAGATGCATGACCAATAGGTCCAAGGAGGTGATACTTCCCCTCTATCGGGCACTGGTCAAACCGCAGTTGGAGTACTGTGTGCAATTCTGGGTGCCGCACTTC
>NW_005843223.1:214580-232985 GCF_000455745.1 Alligator sinensis
GGTGTATATGCATCTGGCTGGGGTCATCTAGACCCAGCCCTCTTTCCTGCCTATGCAGGGGGTCGGACTCGATGGTCTATTGAGGTCCCTTCCGACCCGAACATCTATGAATCTATGTGTCTGAACCCAGCTCGGGAGTCTGGTCAGGAGCAGAGGATGCCGCTGGAGCGGAGTGGGACGAGTAGGGCTTGACCATGGGCTGCAGCATGCGGCCTTTGTTCCTCCACCTGGCTCGAGGGAGGGCTCCAGGCCCGGGTGGGGGGAGCTCCCCAAGCCCCAGGGTGGGGGGCAAGGAAGGGGGAGGGGTGAGGATAAGGTGCCTGGCTGCAGCGGCTAGAGGGCATTGCCCCCCTGGACAGCAGAAGACTGCAGCTCTCGCTGCTTGGGGGGTTGTGTGTGCATGTGTGTGCATATATGAGTGTACATGCGTGTGCTTGTGTGCATGTGTGCATATGCAAGTGCATGTGTGTCCATGCCTGCACATGCGTGTGTGCATGCATCTGTGTACATACGTGTGCATGTGCACATGTGTGAGTATGCGTGCACATACATGTGTGTATACATGCATGCCCATGGGTGCATGTGTGTGTATGCATGCATCTATGTGCATGAATGTGCCTGTGTGCATGCACACACATGCAGACATGTGACTGCATCCCTGTGTCCCCCGGCCTGGCCCGGCCCGGCCGCAGGGAGAGCTGAGCTTCGAGCAGGACTGCCTGGTGGAGGGAGGACAGCTGGACAAGCTGCACAACGGCACGCGGTACCGGGAGGTGCGGCAGTACCGCACTGGCCACCACCTCGTGCGCTTCTACTTCCTCACGCGCATCTACTCCGACTACCTGGAGAGCATCCTGGCTGACTTCCAGGCCGGGCCCCAGCCCGACCTCGTCATCATCAACTCCTGCATCTGGGATGTCAGCAGGTACCACCCACCGCCCCCGCTGCTGGGGGAGCTGCTGGAGACTCTACCTGCAGTACAGGGGGCCGGGACACAGATTAGTGGCTCTGGTGCCACCTGGCAGGGGGCAGCGCCAGGCCTCTGTGCATGGCCGTGCTAGAGGGCTGCATGCTCCACTCCGTGGCTTTCCCACTGCCTATCCCAGTGGAGTGGCCCCCAACCCCCCTTGCTGGCCCTTTAAGAGCCTGCGTGCAGCCCCGGCGCCCCGTGGTGGTTGCCCCAGAGGCAGTGCTGGGAAGCTGGGATGCCAGCAGGGCGCTGCAGGAGGCATGTCTTTGACCCTTGACCGCTGCCCCCCAGGTACGGCTCCAGCTCCATGAAGCAGTACCGCCTGAACCTGGAGCGCGCCTTCGTCCGCCTCGCCAAGGTGCTGCCCCCCAGCTGCCTGCTCATCTGGAACATGGCCCTGCCGCTCGGGCGCCGTGTCTCCGGGGGCTTCCTTGTCCCAGAGGTGAGTGTGGGCAGGGCTCCGTCTTCCCACCCTGCTCCGCTCCGGTGCTCGGAGCTGGACATCTGCTGTGCAGCCAGGTGGGGGGCAGATGGTCTCCATGTCCTGCTGCCGGGAGCCCTGATTGCGCCCCCCCCGCCATCTCCCCCAGGTTCAGCACCTGTCCCTGAGGCTGCGGGAAGACGTGATCGAGGGCAACTTCTACAGTGCAATGGCGGCGGGCGGATGCGGCTTCGACGTGCTGGACCTGTACTATCACTTCCGCTTTGCCACGCCCCACCGCCAGCGTGACGGCATCCACTGGAACAGCCACGTGCACCGGTGGCTCTCCCACCTGCTGCTCACCCACGTGGCTGACGCCTGGGGCGTCCGCGTCCCCGACAAGACGCGGCGGCTGCGTGAGTCTGGCTGCGCGACTGCGTTGGGGCTGGGCCAAGCACGGGAGATCTTGGGGGGGTCCCCATCAAGGGCAGCTCCAGCTGCGGCAGAGAAGGCTGCACTTGACCCGCACGGAGCTCCTCCAGCTCTGGGAGGGCTGCAGACAGCAGGACACGGAGCAGTGTCTTGAAGTCATAGTCAATAGGTTGGAGATGAGGAAATGCTTTGTCCTGTGGGAGAGATACGAGGGGTGGGGGGACTCTCCATCACTGGAGGTGTCAGGGAGAACCTGGATGGGCACCGGGGGGGGTGCTCGAGGCACAGCGATGCCTGTGCTCTGTTATGAGGGTGTCCCAGGCTTTGGGGCTGTGCTGGTGGCCCCTGTCTCCCCTTCCTGCTTCAGGCATCAAGGGGTTTTTAATCCTGCCCCAGTGGCGCTGGTGCTGCTGCAGCCCGGGCTGGGGGTGGGGCTGGGCTGGGCCAACTCTCCTGCTGCACCGACCCCGCAGGGTCCTGGTGGGAGGGTCTTGCCCCCGCGCTCAGGCTCAGCCCTGCGCTGCACTGGGGCAGGAAGGGATTTCCCCCCTGCTCAGACTGGTTGCACTGTGGGGTTTCCCCTTCCTCTGCAGCGGGGCACGGCCTCGGCCTGGGCTCTGCAGAGTCCATGACCTCCCTGACAGCAGCAGGATGCTGCCAGTCCTCTTCTCCCTGGGTACAGGGGGCAGGTGTGGGGGCTCTGGGTGTCTGTGAGCAACAGGCTGAGTAGCTGCGTACGGGGCTGTTGTGTAGGTTTAGGAACGCATCAGGCCGGGGCTGCGCAGCCCCTGTGCAGCCGGTGGCCACGTGCTGTGTGGGCTGCACTGGAGGTAACCGCAGCTCCAGGGGGTCTCCGGGCTCCGCCAGCAAACTGCTGCAGCCACTGGAGCGGGGTGATGCCCTGAACCCGTTTTCCTCCCTCCTGTCTCATTGCCGGCTCCAGGAGCCACAGGGATGATGGGAGCAGGACGGGGGCTCGGGCCCAGTGCGGGTGACAGCCGCTGGGTGGGGATGGGGGGCAGGATGGGGGCAGGGGCAGCCACGCACTGATGGGTTGGCTTCTCCTTCCCTTCAGGTTCCTTCCAAGACAATCACCCGGCACCGGACGCCTGGGCCAGCTCCTCCTGGGAGCCCTGGGCAGCTCCCTCCCGTCCCTGGGGTAAGGACTGGGGGCTTATGGAGGGGGGACACAGGCAGGGGGCACCTCCACGGGGCCAGGGCCTGGGAGGGACCCCATTGCCACCCCTGTCCAAGGCCCTCCCCTGTATCTGGACGTTGGCTCTTCACCTGGTGCTGCCTGGAGCTGCCTGGGCCCAGATCCGGCTGCACCCCCCAGGGAAAGCAGGGGGGCTACAAGGGCTTTGCTGTCCCTCTTGGGGGCCAGGACAGGGTTCTAATGCCCAGGGCTTTGGCGCTGGCTCCAGCATCCCCCTTCTCATGTCCCATGCAGCGCCAGAGACCCCTCTGCACCCCCCAGGCCTCCGGTGGGAGGATGAAGCCCAGGCTCCCTATGGGCCCCCAGCAGGTGCCTGCCTGCCCCACCCTGCTGCTGAGAGCAGCCCCTTCCACGAGGACACCCCGCTGCTGCCCGGCCCCTCCAGCTCCGGTGCCTTCTGCTCTGGCTACATCAGCTTTGACCACAGAGGTGCCCTGGGTAGGTGCCTGCCCCAGCCTGTGCCCCTGCCCTGTGCATGCATCTTGCATGCATGCATGCCTGTGAGTGCATGCATGTGCTTATGCATGCCGTTGGATTTATGCCTGTGTGTCTGTGTGTGCTTGCATGTGTGTGTGCATGTGTTTGCGTGTGTACCTGCATGAGCATGCGAGTGTGTGCGGAAGTACATGTGAGGGTGTGAGTGCACATGTGTCTGTGCATCGTGTGTATATGTGTGCACGCGGGTGTGCATGTGTACATAGAGCAGTGGGGCTGGCAGGGAGCTGCAGAGGTCACATTGGGTCGAATCCCCTGCTTGGGGCAGGATCCGCCCTGTCCAAAGCAGCCCAGACAGACCCAGCATCTAAGCTCTACTCGAGTGCCGTGAACCCTGACACAGTGTAGACTTCGTACCAAAACCTGCCCCAGGTAAATCAGGGGAACCGCAGCAGCCAACGTCCTGCTTCTATGAAAGGTCAGGAAACCCCAGGCCGAGGCCGTGCCCCCTCTGCAGAGGAAGGCAAGACCCCCAGTGTGCACCAGTCTGAGCAGGGGGGAAATCTCTTCCTGCTCCAGTAGGAGGAGAGACTGGAGGAGCTGGGCTGGTTCAGCTGGTGGGAAAGGCGCTTAAGAGGGGACATGGCAGCAGCCTGCAAGTTCCTGAAGGGCTGCCAGAGAGATGAGGGAAAGCACCCGGTCCCTCCTGCTGCAGAGGGGAGGATGCAGACTTATGGCTTGAAGTTGCAGCAAAGGAGGTTTAGGTTGGAGATCAGGAAACATTTCATTGTCAGAGCAGGGAGGTCTTCGGAGAGATGCCACGGCAGGGAGGACTCTCCATCACTGGAGGGTTAATGGAGAGGCTGGACGGGCACTGGGGGGATGATCTAGGTGCAGCGATGCCCGTGCTCTGCTGTGGGGATGTCCTAGGCTTCTGGACCAGAAAGGAATTTGTCTCCAGCTGTTGCTCCATGTGTCACAGGTTTTTTTTAAAGCCTCCCCCCGAGGCGCTGCCCAGGCTGGGGATGGGGCTGGGCTGTGCCCATGCTCCTGGTGGCATCAACTCTGCTGGATCCTGGCTGGAGGGTCTTGCCCCCACGCTCAGGCTCAGCCCAACGCTCCCCCATTTTGCATCTGCATGTTTGATTCTTGTGCAGCACTGTGCATTCATCCACAGTGACCTTTATCCCATTCGCTCCAGCCCCGCTTTCCAGTTTGTTTAGATGCTTCTGAATTGTGCTCACATCCTCTAGTGCATTCACAATCCTGCCCGGTTTTGTGTCAACTACAGACTGACTCAGGTAGCTCTATCTCCATGCCAGCATCCATGTAATTAATAGACACGTGGAACAGCACCGGGCCCAGGACAGACCCTGTGGGACCCCACTTGAAACCTGCAATCCTGACGCAGACCCCTTAATGCTCCCCCTTTGCCTGCAGCTGTTGGACCAGTTGTCTGCCCACCTTGTACATGCATATGTATGTGTGTAAACATGCTTGTGTACCTGTTTGTATGTGGTTCCTACTCTGCACTCCTCGCAGCCCCGCTCTGGGGCTCTCCCTGCCCCCCATCCCCCACCACGAGCCCCCTGCCCAAAGCACTAGGCCTGGGGCAGCCCCCAGGGGGTGCTCCTTGGATGGGGACTGGCACTGCTCTGGGGACCCCCTACCCCAAGGGTGGGCTGGGCCCAGCTGTTGACTGTGGACCCTTGTGTGGGGGGAGGGGGAGGCGTGGATAAGTGCCCCCCACATGTCCCAGCTCCCTGGGGCCCTGCCCCATTGTGCTGTGAGGAGTTGGGGCTGGCATGGCTGGGAACAGCCAAAAGTGTGTGTGTGTACATGTACTGTGAGTACATGTTTGTACGTGCATGAGTGTACACATACCTGAGTGTGCATGTCTGCATGTACAAGCGCGGGCATGTACATGGGATGTGTACCTGCATGAGTGCATGTTCATGTGTGCATGTACGTGCATGAGCCCACGTACCTGCATATGTGTGTGTGTGTATGAGTTTGCCTGTGTACACGCATGTGGGTGTGCATGTTGTACCTTGGCTTTAGCAGTAGGTCACACCTGCTGCACAGGTGGCCAGGGCAGCAACAGTAAACGAGACCTCAGACCTCTGTGGTCAGAAGGGATACACGGGGTTATTGAGAGATCAAACACAGCAGAGCTGCAGCACACACGACACGTGGGCTGAGCCGTCGTGCTGGCCCGGTGCTGTCAGGCAATGGGGCTTCTGCACACGTGCATGGTGCTGGCTTCACTTCCCCGTGCCCCAGTTGCTTTTCAGGTCGCCTCCTCTTTGACCCTTTTCCGTTCCTTTGCTGCTGTCATCTGCTCAGATGCCACCTTTCCTGCTCTGGCTTGTAGCTGGTCTCGTGCATCCATCACTTGTCCATGTCAGCCTCTGGATTTTTACTGTTTCCTCATGTCTCGTGGCTGCCTGTTTCCTCTTTCCCCCCTTGCCCACCTTTCCCCCTGTGTAGTCAGCAGCTTGTAGCAGACGCTGGTTATTTGCAGATCCCAAGGGGCACCCAGGGCTGTTTGTCTTTTGCCAGAACAAAAATCTCCCCCATGTTCAGCCCAGACTTGTCCTAATTCAGTTATGGATACTTCCCCCCTTGCTGCCCAGCTCAGACCTCCACAGGATCCCTATCATGACCTTCACTTATGCCAGTCCAAAGGTCACGTTAGTCTCTGCCTAATGCGGATCAAGCTTCACTGTGGTCTTGTAACTCTATAGTTGTGCTGTAGGAAGGAGGTTTGTTACCTCCTCACTATAAAGCAGGTCTCTATAAAGTGGGTTATTACATGTTTGTTTTATTCTACAAAGGATTATGATGCCGTCTCCCACAGCATTCTTGCAGGCAAGCTGAGGAAGTCTGGGTTGGATGAATGGACTGTAAGGTGGATAGAAAGCTGGCTGGAGCATCAGGCACAGAGGGTAGTAATCAATGGCTCGATGTCTAGTTGGCAGCTGGTACCAAGTGCAGTGCCTTGGGGTCGGTCCTAGGGCCAGTTTTGTTCAATGTCTTCATCAACAACGTGGAAGATGGGAGGCAGTGCACCCTCTGCAAGTCTGCAGATGACACCAAGCTGGGGGGAGCAGTAGATATGCTGGAGGGCAGGGCTAGGATTCAGAGTGACCTCAATAAATGGGAGGAGTGGGTCAAAAGGAATCTCATGAGGTTCAACAAGGACATGTGCAAAGTCCTGCACTTAGGACGGGGCAATCCCATGCACCGGTGCAGGCGGGGGGTGACGGGCTGGGCAGCAGCTCTGCAGAAAAGGACCGGGGGGGACAGGGGACAAGAAGCTGGACAGGAGCCAGCAGTGTGCCCTTGTGCCAAGAAGGCGACCGGCATCCTGGGCTGCATTGGGAGGAGCAATGCCAGCAGATGGAGGGCAGTGATTCCTCCCCTCTATTCAGCACTGGGGAGGCCACATCTGGAGTCCTGTGTCCAGCTATGGGCCACACTGCAGAAAGGATGTGGACAAGTTGGAGAGAGTCCAGTGGAGGGCAGTGAAAATGGTTGTGGGGCTGGGGGACAGAACTGGTGAGGAGAGGCTGGGGGAAGTGGGGTGATTTAGTTTGGAGAAGAGAAGACCGAGGGGGATTGAATGGCAGCCTTCACCTCCCTGCAGGGCGGCTGCGAAGAGGATGGAGCTGGGCTGTTCTCAGTGGGGGCAGATGACAGAAGGAGCAATGGGCTCAAGCTGCAGCAAGGGAAGTTGAGGCTGGATATTAGGAAAAACTTTCTCTCTAGCATGGTGCTGAAGCACTGGGACAGGCTCCCCAGAGACGTGGTGGAGTCTCCATCCTTGGACTAGCCGCCCGTCCAGGCTGTAGCAGGGTGGCGGGGGGCAGGTTAGGGGTGCTGTGAGAGAGGACACAGGAGCCCAGAGTCCCTATGGTAGGGCTTTTGCTTGGACCCGTGTGCCCCGAGCGCCCACCCTGCTGCTGTGGTGTTGCCCAGGGATGGGGGGCAGGGGCAGCCACGCACTGATGGGTTGGCTTCTCCTTCCCTTCAGGTTCCTTCCAGGACAATTACCCGGCGCCGGACGCCTGGGCCGGCTTCTCCCAGGAGCCCTGGGCAGCATCGGCCCGCCCTTGGGGTAAGGACTGGGGGCACCTCCACGGGGCCATGGGTGGGGAGGGGCCCCATCGCTGCCCCTGTCCAGCACCCTCCCCTGTATCTGGACATCAGCTCTTGGCCCAGTGCTGCCTGCAGCCGCTTGGGCCCAGATCCTGCCTCACCCCCAGGGAAGGCAGGAGGGTTGCAAGACCTTTTCCATCCCTCTTGGGGGCCGGGACATGGCTCTACTACCCAGGGCTTTGGTGCCGGCTCCAGCATTCCCCTCCTCATGTCCCATGCAGTGCCTGAGACCCCTCGCCCCCCACCAAGCCGCCGGTGGGAGGATGAGGCCCATGCTTCCTATGGGCTCCCAGCAGGCCCCTGCCCGCCTCCCCTGCTTGCTGCCGAGAGCAGCCTCTTCCACGAGGACACCCCACTGCTGCCTGGCCTCTCCAACTCCGGCTACATCAGCTTCGACCGCAGCGGTGCCCCAGGTAGGTGCCTGCCCCAGCCCGCACCCCCTGCTCTGTGTGTGCGTGTATGCATGCATGTGTGTGTACGTGTACAAGTGTGTGCGTGTGGGAGTATGTTTGAGTACATGTGAATGCACATGCATGTGCACGCATGCATGCTCGTGTGTTTCTCTCGGCCCCTGATCTCTCTCTCCTCACAGCTCCTCCCATGTGTATGTGCATGAGTGCTCATGTGTACACGTGCAGACAAGGTTCCTTGGGTGAATTTGATATCTTTTATTAGACCAACCCAAATGGTTGGAGAATAGTTATTAAGCAAGCTTTCGGGTTCAAAAACCCTTCGCCAGGGTACATGTGTATGTGCACAAGTGCCAATGTGTATGTGTGCATATGTGTGTGCATGTGCACAAGGGCCTGCATGTGTGTATGTGCACAAGTCCCCATGTGTATGTGCATGCAGGTTTGTGTGTACATGCATGTGTGTGTGTTAATGTACATGCATGTGCACATACATGCACATGCATGGGCAGGGCAGCGTCCCCGGAGCCTGTTGCACACTCCTGTGCTGTGTGCGTGGCCTGTCACCTGCCCCGTCCCCCCACCCATGCTGATGTGTTTTCTTCCCTGCCCTCTTCTCGCTTCAGGTGCTGCCTGTGCCACCCCCGGGCTCCTCCGTGTGCCCTACCCTCTGGGCCGCCCAGGCCGTGCCCGCCACCACGTCAGGCGCCGCCAGCCCTTGGCCCGGACGCTCGGGGCCCCCTATAGCCGCCCCCTGCCTTCCCACCCCCACCGCTACTGGGGGTCCCCCCACCCCTCCAGAGTCTCAGGGTCCCAGCTCTGTGCGGGCCAGGCGTGACCCCGTGTGCACACTACAGGGCCATGTGCAATGCTCCGTGCGGCATGTGGACACTGAGCTGTTCTCCCCTGCTCTGCCTGCATCCCGCTGGGGCCGGAGGCTGTCGGGTCCCACCTGGGCCCATCTGGGTCATGCCATGGCCCTGGGCTCTGCTGCTCCACTCAAGCCAGCCCTGTCCTCTGGATGTGGCTGGCAGCTGCTCCATTGCCAGGTGCCCGGCTGGAGCCGTTTGGGACCAGGGGCCGTGGCAGCTGATGGGTTTTTAAGGACTGTAAGGATTGGATAATAAAGCTGTGATCTCATGGGGCCAGCGCCTGCTCCTGTGTGCAGCCATTGCCCTTGGGTAAGAACCTACTGCTGCTGCTCGTACCTCAGCGTGGCTCCCCATGGGCCGTGGGGGCGCAGGACACCTGGGTTTTGCTCCCTGTCTTGTGTCCCTCGCAGTGACAGGCTGGAGCTGGAGGCCCTTCAGTGGCGCAGCCAGTCTGGTGGGGGCCGCAGAGCTAGGGAGCAGCCACTTGGTGGGGGTGGGGAGGGAGTCTTTCCTGGGGTGAGAGAAGCATGCACACACCCACACATGCGTGTGCACACGCATGCAGTGGAGGTAGCAGGGTTTAAGGCTGTAGGTTTTCCATGCTCTGCCCATCCCACGGCAGCGTGTCGGGCTGGGAGCCGCGGAGGGGGTCAGAGCCTTTGGGGTCTTGCTGTGCGACTCGGGGAGGACTCGGGTCCTGGCCCAGACTCTCACCGGGACTGGGCTTTGTACTAGCCCATGGAGGGGAAGGTTGGGGGGGGTTGCAGGTCCCTGGTTGGAGTCTGCTGGTGAACTTGACTCTGCCAGGTGCTGCGGAGCGGGAGGCTGGGTGGTCGGAGGGAGGGCAGGGTGTTGAATGGGGTGGTGGAGACAAGGGTGGGCGGTTGGGGCTGCAGGTTATGGTGGGCAGCGGGCTGCGGGTCGGGAGTGAGGGGCACTGCCAGGCTTGGGGGGCGCAGAGGTCTTGTGCATATGTGCATGAGTGTGTGTGCACATGTATATGCACTACCCCCTCCCCTGTGCCCGCCGGGCGCAGGAGATGGATCCAGCCCAAGCCAGAAGCACCTGAGCATGGGGAAGCGGCTGGGGAGGGTGGCGCGGGGCCCAGCTGGGCTCCAACATAAACACGCCAGCCCCATGCCAGGCAGGACGGCAAACAGCCGGCCTGTGTGCACAGCCCCCCTGCGCCTCACACGGGTCAACACGGGCCCAACAAGCTGCCCCTTGTCCCTGCCACGTGGTGGGCCCCGGGGTCTGGCTGGGCCTGGTGGGGCAGGAGGCCCCCGGGCTCTGATTTGTCAAACCAGAGGCTTCCCGTGCAGGGCAGGGGCAGCCCTCGCTGCTGCCTTTGCCTGGGGTGAAGAATCCGGGCTGTGCACATGCATGTGCATGCATGAATGTGCGTGTGTGTGCATGCATGTGTGTGCTGGCGTGTCTAGGGAAGCCAGGCTGTTTCTCTCTCCCCTGCAAAGGTCAGTGCTGGGGTGGGAAGGGACAGTACAAAGATGCCTCCCACCTCTGCTCCCAGCCAGCCGGCCCTGCTCTGGCGGGCGCCGCGGGTCCCTTGAGTCCCTGAAGAGCGGCCGGAAAGGAGAGAGGGAGAACTGCCTTTCTCGGGCTGCCAAGAGCAGGATGCGGCTCTGGGGCTTGAAGCTGCAGCCAAGCAGGTTTAGGTTGGAAATTGGGAAATGCTTCATCCCTGTCTGAGCAGCGAGGCTGGGAGAGACGCCCGGGAAGGGGGTAGTCTCCATCACTGGAGGTGTCAGGGAGCGGCTGGACGGGCACTGCGGTGGGGGGTGATCCAGGTGCAGTGATGCCCGTGCTCTGCTGTGGGGAGGACCCAGGCTCTGGGCTGTGCTGGTTGCCCCCTTCTCCCCTTTCTGCTCCACGTGCCAGGGGGTTTAGGGCGCTGGTGCTGCTGCAGCCAGGCTGGGGATGGGCCGGGCTGTGCCAATGCTCCTGCTGGCACCGACCCTGCAGGGTCCCGGCTGGAGGGTCTTGCCCCCTCACTCAGGGGCCAGGCAGAGCCACGTGGGATGGGTTTCCGGGAAGCTCGTTGATAATCTTGGCCGTTTGCAAGGTGCCCAGGCCAGGCTGCAGGACGGGGAAGGGGAGGCCCCCAAAGCCTGCACCTGACTGATGGTAGCATGACCCCGATCAGCTGTGACGGCTGCACGGGCAGCGTACGACAGGAAGCCCCCGGCACACCATCTCAAACCAGCCACGAGACGCTCGTCAGCCCACCCTGGCCTGATAAGAGACGCTCTAAGAGGGGACCCGGCATTACCTGCTCCGAGTGCACTATCGTCGCTGCAGCTTCACGTGGCCGCGATGCCAGTGCGAGAGCTGAGCTACTTGCTGCTTTGCTACCATCGATCTCCAGCTTTTTGTTCATAAAAACGCTAAGCCGCACCTGTTTATGGATACCATCAGTTTGCAGGTTGAGGACAAGCAGAGCCTCATCATGGTGAGGGAAGGCAATAAGGGATCCTTCTTTTTGGATGTCCGAAAACCCTGACAACCCGACACCTTTCACAGCCCCAAGAAGCCAGGTTCGTTCCAGGCCCGAAAGGAAATTTAAGCCAAGATGAGCCATCAGACCATTAGCATCAGGTGCCTGTCACTGTGGAGACAAGTGTATTTGGAAAGAGCCAGTTCAAGCAGACCCACGTCCCCGGCGGAGGACAGTTGTTGCACTGGGAGAAGTGTTTGTTTTCCTGCCTTAAGCTGTGAGCAAGTAAAAGGCCGGGCTGTGGATCTGCTGCTGCCTGTTGCCCGTAGCCAACCCACGGGGTTATCTGTGATCCAGGTAAAGCCGCGCAGCAGAGCAGGCAAGGACGTCTCCGACGTGCTGAGCACCCAGGAGGGACTGCCGCGGAGCCACGGACCCCTTGCTCGGCTCAGGGACCCCCAGGAAATGCCGGCTCTGAGGAGTCACGCTTCTTGACCCCCGAGAAATACAGCGATTCCTCACGGCAATGAACTGCCAGTCCCAGCGGTGCAGGGGGTTGTGACCCTGTGGATTTTGACTGGTTTCTCGCGATTCGCATGCAGACGTGACGGGCCTGTATCATGCATCCCCTTGAAAGGATCTCTTGGCACCTGGGTGAGAAGCAATGCTCTAGGACTGCCGGGTTGGGATAACATCGACTCCTGCTGGTGGGGGGACGGGACCCTGGGCGAGGGGGGCTCCCCGGCTGGCGTTCGGGAGACTGAAGGTCAAACTCGGGGGAGCTGGATGGGGTCGGTGGAGACCTTGCAGCCCCCGTGGCTCTGCAGGAGGTGTCAGGGTGCCGCGGGGATGTCGAGGCGGTAGTGGAGGATGTAGAACTGGAGCAGGCGGGCGAGGAGCGAGGGGCTCTCGGTCACCACCAGCCGAAAGCCCAGGCGCTCGTACAGCTGCTGGGCTGCGTGCTGCACCATGGAGGTCTCCAGCACGACCGCCCGGTACCCGTGCTCCTGGGCGAACTGCAGCACAGTCCTGGACAGTGCCCGGGCGATGCCCCTGCCCCGGTACGCCTGCCGCACCGACAGGCGCTTCAGCTCCAGCGCAGTGCCCCTCTCCGCCGGGTCTTGCAGCTGGACGGCGGCCACCAGCCCCACCACGGCCCCGCCGGCCTCAGCCACCCACAGGCAGGTGTTGGTGGCCCCCAGGTAGGTGCTACGGATGTCCTGCAGGTCGGTGCGCAGAGCCAGCTGCACGTAGTCAGTGACTATGGACTTCATCGACCTCCAGGCCACGACCAGGATGACCGCGACGGGCAGCAGGGCGAGGAGGATGGACCCGGAGGCGGCGAGTCCCACGAGGAACAGCCCCAGGAGGAAGAGGTGGGTTTTCAGGGACTTCAGCAGCTTGGAGCACATGGCCGGGGCGATCTCATGGATCCCATCAGCAAAGATGGTGCGCACGGCTTCATAGTCCCCGTCCTCGTAGGGCCGGATGCGGCACTGGGCCATTACGGCCTCACATCCCTGTGGGCCTGGAAAACAAGCGCTGGGTTAGGAAGCGCAGGGCACTGATAAGGGAAGCTAAAGGCCATCAAGGAAAAGCCCACGCCTGGAAAGGGGGACAAAAAGGTGCTTTTGTAAGGAGCAAAGGAGCCACTAGCAGCAATACATCCGTCACCAGATGGAGATAGTAAAACTGGTGCTAAGGAGACAGATCAAGTAGCAAAGCGATAAGGGAAGCTATAGACCATCAAGCCGACCCCACAGCTGGAAAGGTGGAAGGCAAGGAGCTATGTTGCACCCATCGGGGTTTGGGGATAATTAACTCAGTCATAGGGTCACAGACAACGAGGGCTGGAAGGGAGCTCAGGAGGCCACATCTAGTCCAACCCCTGCTCCAAGCAGGACCAGCCCCAGCTACATCCTCCCAGCCAGGACTTTGTCTACCTGGGTCTTAAACACCTTCAAGGGCAGCGTCCTTCAGCTACCTCCTTCCTCTTTCTGCTCTCTTCTGCCTCAGTCTCCTCCAGCTCCCTTCCCTAGGAGCCTTTCACCTCCTGCGGCCGACCGGTTATCTGCAGCCGCTGGCCCAGGCCTCCCGGCAGCCCTGCGGTTCGGCTTGTCCGGCTGTGGTCCCCGCAAGCCTGCACACTCCTCCGCCTGGCGTGTGCAGCCTGCTGCCAGCCTTCGCCAGCCAGCCCGCTACAGGCACAAAGCGCTTCCAGTCGTTCCTGGCTGCAGAAGGTAAAATACTGATGCAGAAATACCAAGAAGCTGGTGCTGCTGGAGAGGCGACACGTTCAGCGTTTCTGTTCCTTGCTCAGGGAGAAGCAGGGCGGTGAGGCGCTATCCAGGCCCCAGGGACGGGGGGGACAGCAGGCACTCGGGGAAATGCTCTCAACTCAGGCATCCTTCATGGCTTGTGCCCAGAGCAGCTAGTGGAGCAGACAGCCGGGTGCTGGTGGGAGCCTTGCCACATCAGGGACAGCAGCTGCATGCCCTGGGGACCCCCGGATGGGCTGGGTATCCCCAGGTCACAGCCGGCCCAGCCCTTGCTCCAGGCATGTCTGAACTAGCTGGGACAGGTTCCTGTTCAACCTGTTCCTGCAGCTGGACAGCAGCCCAGCAGCACGTGACCAGGCCCATTGCGCACAGAGATTTGAGGTTCAACAAGGACAAGTGCAAAGTCCTGCACTGAGGAAGAGCAATCCCCTGCCCCGGGGCAGGCGGGGCGACGGGCTGGGCAGCAGCTCTGCAGAAAAGGACCGGGGGGGGGGACAGGGGACAAGAAGCTGGACAGGAGCCAGCAGTGTGCCCTTGTGCCAAGAAGGCGACTGAAATCCTGGGCTGCATGGGTAGGAGCGGTGCCAGCAGATCGAGGGCAGTGATTCTTCCCTCTATTCAGCACTGGGGAGGCCACATCTGGAGTCCGGTGTCCAGCTGTGGGCCCCCCGCTACAGAAAGGATGTGGACACGTTGGAAAGAGTCCAGCGGAGGGAAATGAAAATGGTTGGGGAGCCGGGGGGCAGGACTGGTGAGGAGAGGCTGAGGGAACTGGGCTGATTGAGTCTGCAGAAGGGAAGACCGAGGGGGATTGAACAGCAGCCTTCACCTCCCTGCCGGGGGGCTGCACAGAGGATGGAGCTGGGCTGTTCTCAGTGGGGGCAGATGACAGGACAAGGAGCAATGGGCTCAAGCTGCAGAAAGGAAAGTTGAGGTTGGACATTAGGAAAAACCTCTCTCCTGAGAAGGGTGCTGAAGCACTGGAACAGGCTTCTCAGAGCGGTGGTGGAGCCTCCATCCTTGGAGGTGTTTAAGACCTGGGAAGACAAAGTCTTGGCTGGGAGGATGTAGTTGGCTGTTATCATAGAGCCATGATGGTGGCAGGGAGCCCCCGGGGCCACATCCAGACCAGGCCCCGCGTGAGGCAGGATCAACCCTGCCCAGACCAGCCCAAACAAACCCCGTGTCCAACCTCTGAGCCACACAAGGCAGTCACTGCCATGATTTCTTTTGTTGCCCTTGCCATGGGCCCTGCCACACCTGGTGCTTGGCCGGGGGTCTTTAGCTTCCCTTATCCTCGTCCTACACTTCAGGCCTGCTGCTTCCATTACTGTCCCCATGCACTTCATCCTTTCCAAATGCTGCCGTCATTCCCCTCCTTAGCCTTGTGGGGCTTCTAGCCTCAAATCTGCTGTCCCGAGAAAAGCACCCCGGCTTCTCCACACCTGGGACCAAACATTGCTTAAAAGCCGAGGTCCCAGCTTTCATTCCCAGGTGCACAGAGGGGGCAGGGACAGGGGGGCCGTGCGGCTCTGCAGCCTCCTGCATTCACAGGCCACCCCGGCACCGCTGGTGAGGCTGCAAGGCTACCTGCTCCAGCCACGGTGCTCTCATGGCACATGCTAAGATCGTCGGATATTTGGCACGAAACCACCCCAGAGCCCAGTGCAAGGTGCCCGGGTAGAGAGCAGGGCCCTGCCCCAGCCACGGTGGGGGCGGTGGCAGGGAACAAGTGGCTTCTCCTGAATGTTTCCCCAGTACCTTTGCCCAGGGTCATCCTCCACATTGAGGGGAGCATCCCACGGCCTCCCTGCACCCAGAGCCTGGCCTTGCCGGGGTCCCCGTCCCTCTAAATGCCAGCTCCCCCCAGCTCCCCATCTCAGTGGTGCTTCTTTCCGGGTCCATCCCACCACCCACGGGTCTCAGAGCAGCCCCATCCCACTTGCCCCTTGTCCCCTGTCAGCCTGGCTGGGACCTGGAGGCTGCATGGCCATGTCCCACCCCGGGGGGTCCCTATGAACCCCACTGACCTGGCAGGGGTGTGAGGATGGGAGCTGCTTCCCCGGGAGACTCCGGGCTGGGGAAAGCAGAGCCCTGGGTGGGGGAGCAGGGCTGGGTCCTGGACTCTGCCCCTTGTCCCTGGATGCCTGACTGGGCGGCCGGGAGCTGCCTGGTGCCGCCCTAACCCTTCCCTGGCAGCAGCAAGGCAACGGGGCCCCCAAACCACAGCAGCAATGGTGGGATGGGTGAGCGACACGGATCCTGGGCACAGACGTGGCTCACCGTGTGCTGTCCACTGTTTCAGCCAGTCCTGAGCACGGGGTGCGAGTTGCGATGTAGCCCCACACTGGGCTGGGAGCTGTGCGTGTGACCGGGCTGTGCCGATGCTCCCGGCAGCACCAACCCCGCAGGGTCCTGGCTGGAGGGCTCAGCCCCGCGCTGCACTGGGGCAGGCAGGGATTTCCCCCTGCTCAGACTGGTGCACACTGGGGGGCTTTGCCTTCCTCTGCAGGGGGGCACGGCTGGGGCCTGGGCTCTCTGCAGCACCCGCGACCCCCCTGGCAGCAGCAGGACGTTGGCAGCTGCGGCCCCCTGCCTTCCCAAGGGCAGGGGCGGGGGCGATGCCTGGGGCTGCATCGGGGCGACTGTGTCGTGTTGCTCAGAGGTTGGAGCAATGGGGCTCCCTGTGCTGGGAGGGCTGGGGTGGGCAGTGCTGGGTGGGGGAACCCGGTGCCGGCAGGGTCATGTGCAAGGATGGAGCTCAGTCCCAGCTGGAGCTGGGTACTTACGTGACATGTGCTCGGGCACACCCAGCGTGGCTGCGGTACCTGTTAATTTCCTAGGGGCCACCCCGATGGCAGGGAGACCCGCTGCAGGCCTTGACTGGGGGCCGTGGTGTCGGCACCGCGGGGATGTCGTAGTGGTAGCGGATGATGTAGAGGTGGAGCAGGCGGGCGAGGAGCGAGGGGCTCTTGGTTGCCACGCGCTGGAAGCCCAGGTGCTCGTATAGCTGCTGGGCCGCGCGCTGCACCACGGAGGTGGAGAGAACGACTGCCCGGTACCCGTGCTCCTGGGCGAACTGCAGCACAGTCCTGGAAAGGGCCCGGCCGATGCCCTGGCCCCGGGATGCTCGCCGCACCGACATGCGCTTCAGCTCCAGTGCGGTGCCCCTCTCCGCCGGGTCCTGTGGCTGGACAGCAGCCACCAGCCCCACCACGGCCCCGCCGGCCTCGGCCACCCACAGGCAGGTATCGGCAGCCCCCAGGTAGGTGCCGCGGATGTCCCGCAGGTCAGTGCGCAGAGCCAGCTGCACGTAGTCGGTGCTGAAAAACCGGACGTAAACCCAGGCCACGGCCAGGACGATTGCAACAGGCAGCAAGGCGAGGAGGACGGACCCGGAGGCCACAAGCACGAGGAAGAAAAGGCTCGGGAGGAGCAGGGCAGTCCACGGGGATGTCAGCAGGTGCAGGAACGCGGCAGAGCTCTGCTCCATGATGCCTGCGGCAAAGATATCACGCACGGCTTTATAGTCCCCATCCTTGTACGGCCGGATGCGGTACTGGGCCATTACGGCCTCACGTCCCCGTGGGCCTGAAAGATGAGCGCAGGGTTAGGAAGTGCAGGGCACTGGTAAAGGAAGCTAAAGGCCATCAAGGAAAAGCCCATGGGAGCTGCTTGGGGAGCAAAGGGGCTCCCGGCAGCCCTAGACGGAGGCAGTAAAGCTGCGAACACCGATAGAGACGAGGCAGGAGCGTTCGATGCACCTGCTCCATCACCAGGAAGAAAGCAGCTGATGCAGCTCTTTCCATCCAGGGGGATCGAGGGAGATGGTTCAACAACACTGATTAGGGCTGGACGTGCTGCCATTAGCTCGTCCCGATAGCAAGAGTCCGGCGGCAGTGGTCTGAGACCTGCGTCCCTCTGGGGTTAATTTTTAACAGCGCTGGACTGGGCAGGGACCCCAGAGCTGCCGTCGTGAGCCCATGTGCCCGGGGCAGTACGGGCTGCCTGGAGCCGTGGTGGTGGAGGCAACTGCCAGGGGCATGTGGCCCAACTCGCTGCACGGGGAGGATCCTAGCCCTGCCGGGCTGGGGGAGCACAGCTAGTCCAGGCCCCGCTCCCGGGGGAACCCGCCTGGTGTGGCCCAGCTCAGACCGCGTCTAACCTGGTCTAACACCTCGGGGACAGCCAGGGCAGGATGCACGGTCCCTGTCCCAGCCCGATGCCATCCGGTCTCTGCCAGGAGCCACTGGAGATGGAGACTCGAGTCTCCAGATGTGACCCCATCCTTCCCAGCCCCTCTGGGCACCCGGTGCCTGCAGCTCCCGACTCCACAGCCCCCGCGGCAGGGCTCCAACCCAGAGCAACACGGCAGAGCAGCTGCTGCAGGCCGGAGATAACACCTTCAAGTGACATTTGGCTGTTTATCTTGCTGGGATCCTATGCTCCCTGCTGACTTCCTGCCCCTGGGGCGGGGGCTGGACTCTGATCTTCTGAGGTCTCTTCCAGCCCTAATGTCTATGCAAAAAGATCTAAGAAAAACCCAGGTCACAGCATCTCCTACACTGTACACCGGGCTTGGGCAGCTGCAGCAGTTGATCCCCGCAAAAACCCCCAGCACAAACAGTCAGTTGCCTGGACCAGCGCGTGTGGGAGCTGGTGCCTTATGGCACAATAAGCCTGCTGGTTCCAACACCTCTACTGGTGCAGGCGGCCAAAATATCCAGGCAGAAGACTGTTCCTCCCCCCCCCCCCCG
>NW_005843223.1:232995-239259 GCF_000455745.1 Alligator sinensis
TACTGGGAGCCAGAAAAGGAGGAAACCTTTGAAAGACACAGGGTTTCTATGTGGCCAGAAACACCTGCACTGACCCGGGTCCTGGTGAGCAAAGGGAACAGGGGAAGCTCTGATTTTCCATGATTAAAAATCCAAAAGCAAATGCCAAAATATATAGGTATTTAGAAAGTATTTCATTATAATGATTGAGGCATTGGTAGGCTTCCTGATTGCTTGAAAAATATAAATATATCAGTAAAACGTTGTGTTCCACTGATACCTCTATATATAGTGGTGTTTCATTTTAATCATGGATGAACATGGATTTGGGGTTTTTTAATCAGAGAATTTGCAAAAGAAGTTGTGACTTTTAAACCAGGATCCCTGCTGGTTAGAGATCGGGTTTTTCCTGGCACTGCGGCTGCTGCGGTACAAGCATGGCTGTGGAGCGAGGCAGATGTGGCCCTAGAAACAACCATGCAGGTGTGCAGGGGAAGCCCTGGCTGTGGGGTGAAGGCTGTCCGTGTCGTAGGCCAGCAAGCACCCGACCCAGAGAAAGGCAGAACTGTCCATTGGCAAGGAGTGTGCTAAGGGGGAGAGGGCAAAGGGGCCGGCGGGCACCTGGTGGGGAAAGCAACGCGGCCCTGGCACTGTGCTGCGTTTGGAAAGCTCTGGTTTACCTGGAGCAAGAGGAAACCTTTGGCCCGGTACCACGGATCCCACACCTCAGACCTCCAGGCCCCGCAGCGGTGAGCATCCCAGCACTTTTATACAGCAATGGCAAAATCCAGCGATGTTGAGACCGGGGAAGCGCAAGTGAGTCTCGGTGCAAAACCCATCCTGGTGACCAAGGAAATCAGCCTCAGGCAATGAGCCCCGTGCTGCATGCAGATGCACGGCTGCCACACATGCAAGTCAGTCAGATCCCACGGCGAGGACTTGTGTCTATTAGGCCTCGGAGGGAAAGGTTCTCCCCAAAAACAACTGGGACGGATACTTTTATTTTTGGAGAAGTGAAACCCTCAGAAAGACTCGCAGGGTGTTACAGAAAGAGCTGCAAAAAGAGCTGCGGAAATGATGAAAAAGGAAATTAAGTGGTAACGACTGACACCAGAACAAAGTGCTAGTAATCTCACCCCTGCAGATGGGCGTAGTTATTGTTGTAACACCGACACTCGTGTGTGCTGCGTGTGACAGAGCGTGCGCCTTCGGTTGTTGTGCATTGGGTGGGTTTTTCTGTATTTACCATTTTCTTTGCCCCTGTTCTCCTCTGGCCTGTTGCTCTAAGGAGAAAGCCTGTGGTCTGGCCATGGGGCAGGACGGCCCCTGTTGTTCTGGCCTGTGCTCTGCTTTGTATCTGCTATGATACGTCAAATCCTTCGACCTGGTGCAAGTGCTGGAGAGACCAACCAGGGGCCGTGCTCTTCTTGACCTGCTGCTCACAAACAGGAAAGAGTTGGTGGGGAATGCAGTCGTGGACGGCAACTTGGGCAGCACCGACCACGAGATGACTGAGTTCAGGATCCTGAGGACGGAGGATGGAGAGCAGCAGAGTAAGGACCCTGGACTTCAGAAAAGCAGACTTAGACCCCCTCAGGAAACTCATGGGCAGGGACTTCAAAGAAACCTTACTGAGAGTGCAGGAACAAACCACAACGATGTGCAGAAAGGCTAGCAAGTGTGGCAGAAGACCAGCGAGGCCTAGCAGGGAACGCTTCAGTAAACTAAATCACAAAAAGGAAGCTTATAAGTGGAAACTTGGACAAATAACCAGGGAGGAGTACAAGACCATGGCTCGGACACGCAGGGATGAAGTCAGGCAGGCTAAAGTGCAATTGGAGTTGCAGCTGGAAAGGGATGTGAAGGGGAACAAGAAGAGTTTCTACAAGTAAGTCGGCAGCAAGAGGAGGATCAGGGAAAGTGGGGGTCCCTTCCTGAATGCGGGGGGGGGGAAGCAACCTAGTGACAGAGGATGTGGAAAAGGTTGAAGTGCTCAATGCTTTTTTTGCCTCAAGTCTTCACAGGCAACATCAGCTCCCAGACTGTTGCACCAGGCAGCGCAGTTTGGGGAGGAGGGGAGCAGCCCCCAGTGGTGAAAGAGCAGGCTAGGGGCTACTCAGAAAAGCTGGCCGTGTACAAGTCACAGATTCACAAAAGTTTAGGGCTGGAAGAGACTTCGCGAGATCACCGGGTCCAGCCCCCCTGCTCTGGGCAGGAAGGACTGTGGGGGTCAAATAATCCAGCACGGTTACTGCGTCCAGTCTCCTCTTGAAGGTCCCCAGGGTGGGTGCCTGCACCACCCCTGCTGGGAGGTGTCCAACCTCTGAGCAAAACTACAGTCACCCCTGATACAGCCCCAGGCATCACCCCCGGGATGCAGGGGGGCCACGGCCGCCAACATCCTGCTGCTGCCAGGGGGTATAGCAATCCTAGAGACATGGGGCTGGCAGGGACCTGCGGGGTCACATCCAGCCCACCCCCTGCCTGCAGCAGGATCAGCCCCGTCCAAACCAGCCCAGACAAACCGTGTCCAACCTCTGAGCAAAACTACAGTCACCCCTGATACAGCCCCAGGCATCACCCCCGGGATGCAGGGGGGCCACGGCCGCCAACATCCTGCTGCTGCCAGGGGGTCGTAGACGCCGCAGAGAGCCCAGGTCGAGCCGTGCCCCCGCTGCAGAGCAAGGGGAAACCCCCAGTCTAGACCAGTCTGAGCAGGGGGCAAATCCCTTCCTGGCCCCAGTGCAGGGCTGGGGCCAGGGCAACCTGGGCACCCACAGCCTCACCTGGGCACAGGCACCAGCCAGAGGTTATCAGCACCCTGACCTGCCTGGCACTCACATCCGTCGGCACGTGGGAGTGGGGGGCAGCCCTGGGCTCCCTGCAGGGACCGGGCCGTCTCAGGGAGAGAAAAGCCCCCGTGCAGTCCAGAGCTCCCAAGAACTGCCCAGGTCTGGGTCAGACCCTGGGCCCAAAGCTCCCCAGTGCCAAAGCAGTGCGGCCCTCGCTTGCGGCATATCCCTGCTGCTCTCCCACGCAAGCCCCAACTGGGCCTGGAGCAGGAGCTTGGCAGCACCTAGGACCCAGGCTCAGCTCCAGCCCCAGCCCCAGCCCCAGCCGAGCCCAGCTCACCTGTAGGCCAGGCTGCCCGTCCAGCTCCTGGCACAAGCCGGAGCCCTTCGCTGACAGCCAAGAGCGCGAGGCCTCGAGTCGCTCCCTGCAGCGGCTCCCCAGTTCTCGGCACCAGGCCAGCAGGCAGGGCCGGGCTCACGCAGCTTAAAGGGGAAACTGCACCAGTGCCGGCTGCAGCCAGCACTCGCCGTGGGGGCTCCAGGGCAGCGTTGGTCTGTGTCCCAGGCCTGGCATGCAGCCCGTGCTCCCCGATCCCCCTCTCCTAGCTTCCACGCTGCACCCTGAGCCAGCTGCTGGCATGGATGCCTGCGCCTCGCAGGACCTGGACAAGGCAGTCCCAGGACCCTTCTAGCAGGGCTGAGACAGCACCCACCAGTACCCTGGCAGTGTTGCGGCGCTGTCTGGCCCTCGGCAGCTCGGGTCTGCCCCTGCTGGGCTCTGGCCTAGCACCTTTTCCTTCGTGCACTTGTGCAGCACCTGGCGCACCAGGGCACACTGCCTGGCAGCTCAAACCCCTCAACTTCATGGGGGAGTTGGGGGTGGCGGGGGGCTTCTTGCCATGGGAACTGAGCAACCAGGATCCACAGACCCCTGCGCCCAGACCCCAGAGCAGCCAGGAAGGCCTGGGCCTGTCATGGAGCTTGGGGACACGCACAGCCTGTCAGCAGCACAGCTGGGTGCTGCGGACCCGGAGCAGGGGCACAGCAGGGCATGGAGGCTGGCTAGGCCTTGGGTCTGAGCCCAGCACCCCTCTCCCTGGCAGTCCCTGAGCCTGGTTGGGAGCTGGGGCTCTGCCTGAAGAGGCAGGAGCTGGGCATGCAGCAAGAGGCTGGAGGTGACTATCTTTCTACGTGGGCGTCTAGGAAGCCCCCAGTCTCATCTGCATGGCACAAGGAGACTCAGGCATGCCAGAGCAATGGGGCTGCCCATTGCACTCCCACCACAAAGGCAGTGCTCAGGGCCCAGGGGCTTGTGCCCACCCCATGAGGGCCCAAGCACAGCTGGGCATGCCCAGCTCCGGGGGAGAACAGGCCTCTAACAGGTCACAAGGCGAGAAATGGGCCCTTCCTGCCCAGGCACGGGCACCCAGGTCAGCATGAGAGAGGCACAGAGATGCGGTAGACAGGCTGGGACCAAGGCAGCATCTCTTTATTTGTTGCAGCCCCCAGCGCCCATCCCTCAGCATGGCTGGGGAGCAACCCTTGGGAGGCCAGAGCTGGGCAGGCCCAGATGCACCCAACCAGCACCCACGTCTGCGGACCTAGGTCTGCTTACCCATATGCACGAGGGATAGTGGGGACAAGCTCTAGCTGTGGCCTGGAGGAGCTGACGTGGCCCACCTAGTCCCACGGACAAAGCAAGGACCTGCCCCTGCCCTGAGTGTCTGCAGGAGGAGGACCCCTCCCATGCCCACCCTGGAGACCACGTCCCCCAAGTGCCAGCCTCCGCCACCCTGGGGAACTGCCCTGCACACACTGTCCAGAGGGGCTGGGGCAACCTACCCCCCACCCTGCCCCTGAGCTGTCCCTGCTGTCTGGGTCTGACCCTGAGGGGTCCTGCTGTCCCTGAGCAAACCGACACGGGCGCTTTCGTCCGCTGGCATCACCCTGAGAAGACCCTGAGCCGTGGCAGCATCTACGTGGCCACGAGGCAGCGTCACGTCCAGCCCCTCCGGGGGCCACAGCTCCGGCCACGTCAGGCCCGCCATGCACTCAGAGTCCTGCTCATCATGCACAAGAGCCGGGCGCTACGCGAGGCAGTCCTGCCCGCCTGCAGCGCGGTGCCGGGGCCAGGACCCGCGCTCAGTCAGCAGAGGGCAGGTCGTAGCGGTAGGTGGTGATAACGCAGCCAGCCAGGCGCCCGTACAGGGTGGGCAGCAGGTAGCGGCGGTCGGGCTGGAAGCCAAGGTGCTCGTAGAGCCTGCGGGCCTCGCGCTGCACCATGAGGGTGTTGAGCACCACGGCGCGGCAGCCCCGGTGCTGTGCAAAGCCCAGCACGGCACGGCCCAGCGCCGTGGCCACGCCGCGGCCCCGGAAGTCCCGGCGCACCGCCATGCGCTTCAGCATCAGTGTCCCGTTACCGGCGTCAGCCGGCCGTGCTGCCACGGTGCCCACCACGCCCTCAGCTGCCTCCGCCACCCAGAAGCAGGAGCTGGCGGGCTCCACGTAGCTGGCGTGGATGTCCCGCAGGTCGTCCCCCAGGCAGCGCTCGATGTAGAGGCCCCAGGCGTAGCTCAGCAGCTGCCGGCCCAGCGCCAGCAGCAGGGTGACGGCCAGCACGGGCAGCAGCACTGAGCGGGAGCTGGCGAGCAGGAGGGTGAAGGTGCAGGCGAGGACCAGCAGGACCCAGGGCTGGTGCAGCACGTGCATGCACAGGCCAGGTGCGTGCTCGCTCATGGCAGCTGCAAACAGCTCGCGTGCAGCCTCGTAGTCCTCGTCGCGGTACTCCCGGATGCGGTACTCTGCCATGGCACGCTGCGGGGACAGGGATGGACGGGTGTCAGCGCCTGGGAGGCCAGGGCAAGCCGCAAGGCTGAACCCAGCGTCACGGAGCTGAGTGCCCGGGGGGTGTCACCACTCTCCCTGTGCCTCAGTTTCCCCATGTGGAACAGAGGCCAGGGCAGGGGGAGCTTCCATCCCTGGAGGGGGCAAGGAGAGGCTGGACGGGCGCTGGGGGGGTCCCAGGCATCTGGGCTGTGCTGGTTGCCCCTTCTCCCCTTTCAGTGCCATGTGTCGGGGGTTTGAAGCCTCCCCCGAGGCGCTGGTGCTGCAGCCCAGGCTGGGGATGGGGCTGGGCCGCACCCATGCTCCTGCTGCACCGACCCCGCAGGGTCCCGGTGGAGGGTCTTGCCCCTGCGACGCCGCTGCACTGGGGCAGGAAAGGATTGGCCCCCTGCTCAGACTGGTCCAGACTAGGGGGTTTCCCCTTCCTCTGCAGCGGGGCACGGCCTGGGCCCGGGCCCGGGCCCTCTGCAGTGTCCGTGACCCCCCGGCAGCAGGACATTAGCGGCCGCGGCCCCCCTGCATCCTGGGGCGGGGGCAATGCTGGGCTGCGTCGTGCGGCTCCGAGGTTGGACACGGGGTTGCGCAGGGCTGACCCTGCCTCGGGCCGCTCCCGGCCATTTCCACACGCGCGAAGGGGTTGTGCTCCCCG
>NW_005843223.1:239899-251349 GCF_000455745.1 Alligator sinensis
CCCTGTGGTGTCAATCAACCAAGGAGGCGGGGCTTGCCCCGCCTGCCTCAGTCTCCCCATCTGCAGCCTGGGCACAAGGGCTCTGGCAGCGCGCCCGTGCGGTCCCTTTCTCTCTCCCTGCCCGCGCGCTCCTCTTTGCTCTCTTTTTTCTTCCTTTCTCTGTCAGGCAGTCCCTGCTGCCCCGCGCAGAGCAGGTTTGATCACAGGCTGCGGATCCGCGCGGGGCGACGCAGAGGGGCTGGAGACGGGCTCTTCTTTGCGGCGGCCTGTTCCACCTCGACGTCATCCGCTCCCGCTGTGACATCCCTGCGGCGCCCATGCCCCCACGGCCGGTCTCCCTGGCCCCGGTGCTGTCCCGCTCGCTGCTCGGGTGGCTTCGCGCAGCTCCCTCGTGCTGGGAACAACGTCCCCTTCAAGGCACAGCGACCCGGGAGCGCGCCGCTTCGGTCCGCTCGCTAGATATCGGTATAGCCCTCAGTGCCGGTGCAGGGAGCCCGTGGCAGGCTCTGCCCTGGGGCAGAAGCTACAGGGCATGTTTCTGCTTGCGTCTGTGCAGGGCATTGGGCAAAGGGGTCGTTGCGGGGTGTTGTGCCCGGGCTGCTGCCTCCCAGCCCGCCCAGACCCTCCCCGCAAGGGGCAAACCCAGGTGGCCGTGCTCAGGGCAGGGACAAAGGGCCAGGGCTCCGGCTGGGGGGTCTAAGCTTCCTCGTGACCCTAACCCTGCAGGCCTCGCTGGGTCATGGGTCGTACATGCTGCTCGCACGGAAGTCGAGTAAAGCACTGGCCAGGTTCGGCCGACCAGCCACCCTGGCTGACTCCTGCACCCCCCTGCAAACACAACCGGCTGGTTGGCCAGGTGAGCACCCCTGCGAGCGACGGCGCGAGGTAGGATCGTCCGGCCGCAGGATGATAAGGCTGAAACGGGAACGCGCAGGTCAGGATGTGAAACAAGCCCACGGCACGGGACGTGCGAGACGTCCGGGATGCGGAGGGAACGCAACACCTCATTTGTTTTGATCCCTGTATAGAAGGAGAACTGGAAAGCAGCGGGATTTCATCGTGGCCTGGGCAGCCGGCGTGGTGTTGCACCAACGACCTTGTCGCACCTGAGCTCCTGGTATGATGTGTGTGTTTGGCCCAGACGTGTCAGGCCATGCTTGTAGACTTTGCCACCAAACCGAGCCTTTACCTCGGTGGTCGTCTTGAGTGCGGTGCCAGCACCGCAGCTCCTGAGACTTCAGCAGTGACAAGACGTGGATGACACCCGACGAGGACACAGCAACGACACCGACAGCCCAGCGCATCACAGGAATCGCAGAGGAATCGGGCTGGCAGACACCCGCAGTCACATCTCCGCCACCTTGAGCGCATGGCATGTGCCTCAGGATGTGCATGTGAAGTCTGTGCACACGCCTGGGCCCCACAGCTCCCCTGCCCGCCCCACGCCACCGTGCAGTCCCCTGCTGCACCATCCCAGAGCACCCAGGCCCATGGGGGTCTGAGCCCCCCAACCCCCCGGGCCCACTTGCTCTTGGATCTGCAGCCAAGGCAAGGACCCCGGCACGGGCTTCATCTGGGTGCCCTGACGTGAAAGGGAGGTAAGTCAGTGTGGAGCAATGGGGCAGGGAACGTGCCTGTGCCTGCGTCAGCACGCGTGTGGCTGCGTGCTGGGGGGTTCAGGGGCTGCCTGCTTTTCCAAGGGGGTCTCCAGGGTGCAGCTTAAAGCCGACTGGAAGGGACGAGGCTCCCACCGCACCCCCCAGCCCCCATGGCCAATCAGGGCCACCCACCCAGGGGCCCCCCAAGCCAGCTCTAGGATCAGGCCCTCGAGGAGGACATTGGGTCTGCCCAGGGGATGCACCTGGGGCAGGGAAAGGAGCCTTTGGCTACATGGACCTGCACAGACGTGCCAGACACGGTACCGGTGCAGCCTGCTTGGCTGGGGGTGGAGGGGCAGGAACCGGGGCTGGCACCACGGCTCTGTGCAGGGCCCCTCTGTGCCTCCAGCCTGGGGAGCCCCAGCCCCGGTGCTGCCGGGGGAGGACGGCAGGCAGCACTGGGGCAGCTCAGGGTGACAGGCTGGGGGAAGGACACAGGCTGTGCTGGAGCTGGGCAGGGCGGGGGGAGCTCCCAGCCACGGTAGGCATCACCCGACCCCGCTGCAAGGTGAAGCTGACCCTGTGGGGGGGCAGCCAGAGGGTCCCTGCTGCACCCCCCACTCTCAGACCCTTGTGGGGTGCTCCCCATGCCTCCTGACCCCCAACCCACAGCCAGGCCGCCCCAGGACCAACCAGAGCCCCTCCGGCGGTCTCCCCTACCCCTCCTTCAGCGCCACTCCTCGGGTCCTAAACCCCCTTGGCTATTGTTAACAAGAAAGGGACATGCCAGCGCTGTGAGGCAGAGGGGTCCTCAGCAGGGGCAGGAGGAGCTGGAAGAAAAAGGTGCTTAAGAGGGGCCGTGGCAGCAGTCTGCAGATCCCTGGTCCGAGGTCGCACACGGGGTTTGTCTGGACAAGGCTCACCCTGCCTTGGGCAGGGCGTCGGGCTGGATGTGACCCCGCAGCTCCCTGCCAGCCCCCCAGCTCTGGGACTACACATGCAGCGCTGGGTGCCTAGGGGAACAGGAGCGAGGCCAGGCCACGCGCCGCAAGGTGCCAGCCAAGGTTTATTGGTGTATTACCCCTTGGGCGCCCTCGTCTTGCGAGGGCACAGATGCCAGCATCAGCGCGTGCTACTGCGAAGCTCCTCACGGCGAGGCCCAGCCCCTGGGCTCCGGTGCCCGGCTGGCACAGCCTTGCGCCCGGGTGGTCAGCGTCTCGCTGGGAACGGCAGCTGCCCCCTGCTACCTCTGCCTGGGGCCGGCAGGGCACGGGGCAGGGGGACGCCTGGAGCCAGGCGGCACCGCGAGGAGGAAGAAGTCGCTAGACTAGAAGCCACCAGGAGCCCCCGGCGCCCGCCCCGGTCCGGCCGGGTCTCAGTCCTCCCGTGCCTGGCGCTGCTCGCGCAGTTTGCGGAGCCGCAGCTGGCGCAGCCGCAGCTGCAAGTCCTTGGGGATCTTGCCGCCCTTGGCCAGGATCTCACGCAGCCGCTGCTTGGGCGTCTTGGTGAGGTGGAAGTTGCACAGCGTGGGCCAGTCCTCGTAGGTGACGCGGCATGACCGGGTGGCCGCGTGGTAGCCCTCGGCCGTGGCGGTCACCTCGTACTCCCCCGGGGTCAGCAGGCGCCAGTAGTCCCCGTCGAAGGCTGCGGAGGGGACCGGGGGGTCAGGGAGAATGGGGGGCTCCCAGGGGGCAGAGGCCCCCCTCCCAGGCTGGAGCAGGCTGGTCCCTGCCCCCTTCTCGCGCACGTGTCGCAGCCGCCCCGTGCCCCCGTCCCGGCTGCTCAGACCCGACCTGGGGCTGCTTCTCTCCCTGCAGGTCCCCGGTCACCTCGTGTCTGCCCTGTGGCCTCAGGGCTGTGGCAGCACCGGCCACGGGGGCTAAGCCCGGCCCGGCTCTGGCTGCCCCTGTCCCAGGCACCACGAAACACGGACCCCAGGTTCTTGCCGCACCTGTTCTGATGTCGTGGTTGACGCCATCCACGGAAATGATGGCGTCGGCAATGCCATCCTCTGTGTCCTTGTCTCGGACGACCCCCTTAATGCCCCGGTGCACCTGTGGAAGCCCCATGCGAGAGGACCCATTAGGGGGAGAGTCGCTGCTCTGGGCTCAGGGGGCAATGCACCCCACGGCCCCGCACGACACTGCACGCACCTTGTGCCACATGCTATGCACACAGACTCGGCAGCTGGCACATGCAAGGCACCCCATGTGGGCAGCAGATGCATGGTGGGCACATGCACCACATGACATGCCACATGGACAGCAAGCATGCAGCCCATGTGTGCCTAGTGCATGCAGCAGGGTTGTAGCCAACAGGCAGCAGCACATGCATGCAATGCATACACACACATGCCAGCCACGCACACGTGTGCACATGCATGCCCCCAGGTCGTGTGTCTGAAGCTGGGTATGAGACCCCAGAAGTGAGGGGGAGGCTGAGCGGGGTCAGAGAGCAGCCTGGGGACCTGGAGAGGCTGGGGACAACCCCGGCTGCAGCCACGGGCCCCTGCATCCTGTCATGCCCGCGCTGCGCAGCAGGGGGTGCTTGGAGCCGGGGCACCGGGACTCCTGGGTTCCTTGCCCTAGGGGCATCCTCCAGGCCTCCCACTTCGTGGAGCGCGTTAACCCCCCCTGCTTCTGGGTGCCCCCAGCCCCTGCCCGGGTCTCACCTGCTCCATGTAGAGCAGCAGCGACTCCTTGTTGTTGTCCCACTCGGCCGGCAGCTCCGACGCGTGCGGGAACTTGTCGCACGACAGCTCCACCGTGATCTCGAAGCAGTTGGTGTGCAGGTAGCTGAAGTCATTCATGCCTGGAGGGAAGGGTCCGGCTCAGGGCTGTGGTTGGGGCTGACGAGGGCATGGGGGCCAGGCCCCGGCCCCAGGGCTGCTATAACAGGTCTGGTGGGACTCATAGACATCCCAGAGCTGTGGGGCTGGTGGGGTCACATCCAGTCCAAGCTCTGCCTGAGGCAGGATCAACCCCGTCCAACTAGCCCGGACAAACCCTGTGTCCGACCCCTCAGCCCCTGACACAGCCCCAGGCATCACCCCGGCCCCCAGGATGCAGGGGGGCCGCGGCTGCCAACGTCCTGCTGCTACCGGGGGGGGTCATGGACACTGCAGAGAGCCCAGGCTGAGGCCATGCCCCACTGCAGAGGAAGGCAAACCCCCCAGTGCGACCAGTCTGAGCAGGGGGGAAACCCCTTCCTGCCCCAGTGCAGTGTGGGGCTGTGCTGGAGCGCGGGGGCAAGACCCTCCACCAGGACCCTGCGGGGTCGGTGCAGCAGGCAGCAAAGACCCCAGAGATGCCATAGCAAGTCCTGCCCGAGCACAATGGGGCAGGGACACAGCTCTTCCCCGTCCCCTCCTATCTGCCCCAGCCCAGCCCCGGCGTCTCCCCACCCCATGCGCGTGGCCGGTACGTACTGCCGGGCACGGTGTGCCAGTTGGCGCCATTGATGATGTTGCCGGCGCGGGCGAAGTCGTCGTAGTGGCAGATGCGGCGCTCGTCCTGCGCCATGACCAGGTTGGAGCTGGCGTAGACGGTGGCCAGCCAGCGGAAGACGGGGTCGTCGGCCGTGGGCGTCAGCTCCTGCGCCTTCCAGTAGGTTCGGGTCATGTCGAAGGGGTAGGTCACCACCAGCTCGCCGCCATGCAGGTTGGCGCTGAGCACGAAGGCGTAGCGCTGCATCCACTCGATCACCGCCCGCGTCTCCGGTGCCACCTGCATGGCATGGGCCGGGCATTGGCGCAAACGGCCTCTGCACAGCCCCCGTGCCCGGGGCGGGCAGCCGCGGGACCCGGCTCTCCCTGCTGGGTCCCGCTGGGCTCTGGACTCCCCCAGGCACATAAGCCCCACCGTAAGCTCCGTGCAAGGCTGGAGGGCACGGCCCTGGGTGCGGGGGGCTCACCGTGGCATTGGGGAGGGTGTAGTACTCCGGGATGGGGATGTAGTGGTTGGGGAACTTGTGCGGCACCAGCTCGTTGTCCTCGGCGTCCCACAGTGCGGTGTTGAGGTCGGCGAAGTTGTGGTTGAGGTCGATACCCTCGTAGGTCCAGCGGCCCATGGCCCAGCCTGCCAGCTCCGAGCCCTGCGCCAGCGCTGGCATCACAGCCCAGCCCACGGCAGCGTCCCCGGCTCTGCCCGTGTCCCCGGCCCATGACACCTCCCTGGGGTTGACGTGGTGCCGAGCCCCTCACCACCCAGCCACGATCCCAGAACAGCCCCCGTGGCGTAAACCACATCTGGAAGGTGCCACAGAGCTGGCGGCACTGGCCACAGCACGGGGGCTGAGAGCTGTGGCGCCATGCTGGGGCCCCGTACTTTGCCCTACCAGCTTGTAGGCGGTCTCGTATCCGTCGGGGTTCATGGAGGGCAGCAGGTGGATGCGGGTCTCAGTCACCAGGCGCACGACACGGGGGTTGCCCAGCGAGAACTCGCGGCACAGGTACTCCATGAGGTTGAGCAGCAGCTCGCGGCCCAGCGCCTCGTTCCCGTGCATGCCGGCCACGTAGCGAAACTCCGGCTCCCCTGCGCGGCACCACCACCAGCTGCTGCAGCCCGCCGCACCCCAGGCCGGAGCACTGGGACCGGGCGTTGCGAGGCCAGGTAGGGGAGCCCACTGCCCCGGGGCCCCTGCTCCATCCCACCACGCCCTGCCCCCAGGCCAGAGTGCTGGGACCCGGTGCCACGAGGCCATCACTGGCCACCACATCAGTCTTGCTAGAAACAGGGTCCTGGGTCTTGGGGGAGCCCATGATAGACCCCCCTCCCCCAGCTTCTCCAGACCAGACCCCGAGACACAGCCAACACGTAGGGTCCGTGCACCGGGTGTCTCTGACCCCGCTGCCCGGCTCGGGGGGCACCCATCGGGCACTCACCCACTTCGTGCTGCCCGGGGTTGTCCGAGATCTCCATGACGCACAGCTTCAGGCCCAGGTAGCTCTTCCCGATGCTGTAGATCCGGGTGATGTTGGGGCAGGCATCGTGCACCTTCTTCATCAGCTGCGGAGGGTGACGGGCAGTGCTAGAGCCCCCCCGGGATGCCAGGGCTCCTTTCCCAGCACCCGCCTCCCTTCACCCTCCTGCCACGCGGGGGCCGGGAGAGCCCCAGCTTCCCCTGCACCCCGGCGGGGCACGCACCTTCCTCATCTCCTTGTAGTTGTGGTGCCGGAAGTCCAGCGGGTCGGTGGGCACTGGGGGGCTCTCCCAGTAGATGTTATTGGGGTCTGTGGGGGAAGAGGGTCAGGGCCGGCTGTGGGCTCCAGCACTGGGGGGTAGGGCAACGCGAGCCCCCTGCGCGGAGCCCGAGGTGCTGTGGATGCTGGAGCCGTGGCTGTTGCCCGCAGGACACGGGAGCTGAGGCCCTGGGGTCGGGAGGGGGGTCCCTGGAGGGTGCCAGGGTCTCTGTGGGGACGGGTCTGGGGGTCACACCTGGCAGGGGGCAGCCCAGGATCTCGGCGCGCAGGCAGACGGTGCCGTTGGGGCACCAGCTCTGGGGGTTGATGCGCACATAGCGCGCCGCCGTGGGGCAGGGCAGCGTGTTCAGCACCGGCGTCTCCGGGTCCTTGTTGGCTGCGAACACCTGGGCTCGAGGGAAAAGGGGGCTTGGGAGCCACAGGCCTTTCCACTGGGGGCCATCCCCCACCCCCTGGGCTATGCGCTTCTCGCACTCAGAGCCCCAGGGCCACGGAGGCACCCGGCCTCCTGGGACCCATGCTCCCGTGACACACGCCATGTCACGTGGGGCAGCGTGTGCCTGGGACCCAAAGGGTTACACCTGCTCGGCCTCCCCCTCCGGCCCTGGCTCCGGCACAGCTCTAATGAGAACCAGGCCAGTGCCGGGTGCGAGGCAGGGCTGGGGGGGCAGGCCTGGCGGGGGGGGCCTGGATCACGGCCTGGTATCGGGGCCAGGGGAGCTCCTGGGGGATGGGGTGGGATGGGAGCATGGCCTGGCCTCCCACATGGGGCCTGGCCCCCTTCCCCCTTCCAGCTGGTGCCGAGTTTGCTTCCAAAAAGATTAGGCAGGGAGGTGGAGAGGGGGCAGGGCAGAGCCAAGCCAAGAGCTCGGCACACGCCTGTGCAGATGCACATGCACATGCATGTGCACATGTGTATACTCTGAGTGCATGCACACCACATGCCCCTGCACATGTAGGGGCTTTAAGAGCCCATGGGCAATGCATGCAAACACGCTGTACACACACTCAGAGCATACCATGGCCCCCTGCGGCGGGTCTCCCTGCCTTCAGGGTGTCCCTGGCCCCAGTGTTGTGCCTGCATGGGCACTGCACACACATGCATGGGCACACACACACTACATGCACCCTTTTGCACATGCACATACACGTGCACACACGTGCACATACGCAGTGTGCACCCTACTGCATGTGTGCACACAGTCTGCACAAGCGCATGCCTGCACACACATTCAAGGCACCCTCCACTTTGGTACATGTGTGCACACGCAAAGCACACCCACCCATATGCATGCACATGCACACACTTGCAGAACAGATGTGTGCATGCACAAGCACCGCATATGCATGAAGAATGAGCACTGGGCAATGTGCATCCATTTGCACACTGTATGTACATATGTGCAACTGCAGGCACAAACACGCCTGCAATGAACTGCACACCAACACGGACATGCACGGGCCAGCTCTCCTTGTCCCCTGAGCTGCGTGCACTTGTGTCACGCTGCTGGGGGCTGCAAGGTTTCACACACACACACGTGTCCATGAAGCCACCTCCACCCCGCCCAGCATGTGCATGCCTCTACACACACTCCCGGCCAGGAGCCTGCAAGCACAGCCCATGTCACACACATGCATGCACCGCCTCTGTGCACGTTACACATGCACACCCCATGCAGGCACATGCTCACATACATGTGCAACCCCCTCGTCATTGCATGCAGACACAAGTGTGCAAGCACACGAACATGCACATGTGTGTGCTTCTGCCGTGTGTGGCGTGGAGGAAGCCACGTGAGATGCTGAGCTGGCCTCTGGCTCCCCTCCCTGGCTCCGGGGCCCGGGGAAGGGGGAGGGGGCAAGGACAAGTGGTCTTTGTCAGGCCGGGGGCCCAGCTGATGCCAAAAGCAACAGGGGGGGACTGGAGGGGGAGCACACGCCCCATTAACCCTGCGGAGACCAGCCTGGGAGCCCGGCAAAGCCTGAGCACTGTCTCAGCTCCGAGCGAGCTGCTGTCCCAGCCCCAGTCCTTTGTGCCTCAGTTTCCCCGTCCAGCCCTGGCCCCCAGTGCCCTCACTCACCACCTCCTCAGTGCCATTACGGCACGGCTTCCACGTGTGCGTGTCGTTGCTGAACTGGACCTTGTAGGAGGTCACCCAGTCGTACCTAAGGGGGGTTATGGGGGGGCTCTCCAGTACTGGGACTGGTTATGACCCTGGTCCCCCTTCCACAGGCCGCCCCGTGGGAGCTGCTACAGCCGGGAGAGAGCCCGGAGCTCCCAGTGCCAACCCTGCTGCCCACTTACGTCCAGATGGAGTTGAGGCCCTGGGTGATGACGCCGGTGAAGAGGGTGAGCCGCCGTGCGTCCACCTCCAGCCACTGGCTCCTGGCCTCCTGCCCCGCGCACCAGCCCCCGTCGTAGAAGTCCCCGTCGTAGAGCCCTGACTGCACGGCACAGAGGCACGTCAGAGCCATGGGCTCCCCGCACACCTCCGGGACCCGGCACCCGGCCAGATGCATGGCAGGGGGCAGCCCCAGGCCCCCTGTCCCGGTCCCCGCACCTGGATGTTGAGGCGTCCGCGATGGGCTGCCAGGCCGTAGCGCTTGTCACTGGAGGCGCGCAGCTGGGAGTCCAGCACCCGCAGCGACTCCAGCCCCAGCGGTGGGCACTCTGCGGGGGAGAGATGGCATCAGCCCCTGCTCCCTGCAGGATGCCGGGCCGGATTGGGGGGTGACACCCTCCCTCCTGCCCTGAGTCCTGCAGCTCTTAGCCCTACGACCTGTCCCTGTGAACTTGGCCCCAGAGATGCCCCATGGATGATGTTTCTCAGCCCCCAAGGTAGCTCCGATGGGACTGGCCGCAGTGGCTTGAGCTGGAGCTAGGCTCTAGGGCTCCCAGTTCCCCATCCTGGCGCTCATTCCCTGCAGGTACTTGCTGGCCTGGGCTCTCATGATGGAGCCACATCCCCCCAAGCCGCAGCCCCAGGGCCGGAGTGGGGGCAGCACCACAGCCAAGTGCAAAGATGCCCGGGGGAAAGGCTGAGTGTTGGCCATGGACCCTCCGGGGGCTCGTGTCCCGTGCGGCTGAGGGGGCGTCTGGCTAGAGCCCAGGGCAGGGCAAGCACGCACCCACCTGCACATCAAGCCCACGGCTCTAATGCCCACACCCATCTTCCTCCCCGCCCAGGAGGGAGCAACTCGGAGCGGGCTCTGGGTGGCATCTAGCCAGACCCCTGTGCCCCAGGGCGAGGGCAACGCGTGCCAGGATCCGGAGCGCGTGGTGCAGACACGAGGCACTTGGGCCCTGCCGCAGGGGCCGCGGAAACCGCAGCCATGTCCCGTGGGCAGTGATGCCAGGAGCCTTCGCCTGGCTCAGTGCCCGCCAGCGCTGCCTCCTGCACCCCACAAAACCTCCCGGCCCAGCCTGCACCACGGTCGGGGGCTCTGCTGCCCTGCGCCCCCCACCCCTGTCCCTGCAGCCCCCGCACGGAGCTCCCCCCGCCAGCCCCGCGGCCCCGGCCGACATTCCAGCGGTGCTGGAGCAGGGCAGGAAACGCAGCAACCTCGAAAGCCCCAGAAAAAATAACAGTGCAGCTGTCCAAAATCAGCCCGCAGAGCTGTGGGGGAGGGGGGGCTGGCACCGCCGGGGTCTTTGTGGGGAGGCAGCAGAGGCAGCGTACAGCTGGGGCGTGTGCACGGGGCTGTGTGCAAGGCCCGCATGCAGGGAGGTATGGGGGAAGCATCAGGGCTTGGGTATGTGTGGGGCGTGCGCACACATCAGGGCACAGGGGCAATGCGTGTACCTTGGGGGGCACGTGGATGTGAAGTCTGTGCATATGCCATGGGCTGTGGGGGTGTGGACACATGACTATGCATATGGGGCCATGTGAGCATGCCAGTGCCATGCCCAGGCATGGGGGGTGACTGTGGGCACATGTGCTGGTCTGTGCCGGGTGGCGGGCAGGGTATGTTGGTGCAGGGAGGTATCTATCCATGCACGTGGGTGCAAGGGTATGTGTGAGTGAGTATGCGTGTGTGTGGATATAGAAATAAATGCATGTATGTAGGTGTGCTTGTATGGATGCATATGCACAGGCATATATACTCATGGACGTGCATATACATACACGCCTGTATGTGAAATGTGCCTGTATGTGTGCATTGTGCACAGGCACGTGGGTGTGCGCTGGTAGGCGTGTATGTGCAAGTGGCCATGCGTGGGCCAATGCCCGTGTACGCGGGCATATACCCTGCGTGAGCTGAGGTACGTACGTGGCTCCTGCTTGGAGGCCTCCTCCTTGGCCCCGGCCTTGGGCTTCTTCTTCAGGACCTTCTTCTTGACGACTTTCACCCGCACGACCTTCCTCGCGCCGTCCCCGGCTGCGGGAGGCAGAGCGGGCGCCCGTCACCCGTGCCTGGGCAGGGGCCTGGCACGGAGCAGCGGTGCGGGGCCGGGGATGGGGACCCTGGTCTCCCCTGAGCTGCCGAGGCCCCGGCCCGCACACACCCTGCGAGCCCCCCTGGCACGCGACTGCAGCCCCCGCCGGCATCGGTCAGCCCGACCTCCCGCACTGGAGACTCCCCACCGGGGTGTCAATACAGGGGCTGGGACAGCGGCAGGGGCAGACCCCTCCCCGCCCCCCGAGCCCCGG
>NW_005843223.1:252108-255451 GCF_000455745.1 Alligator sinensis
TTCCCGGTGCCTGCCGGCACCCCAGCCCCAGCTCAGAGGACCGGGACAGGCCGTGCCCGGTGCCCCCGTGCCAAGGGTCTCCTGGAGGCCCCAGCTGCAGCCAATACTCGCCGCGCAGCCCAGCACCTGCCGGCCCCATGGTCCCAGCCTTGGGCCCTGGGGCGGATGGGGGCAGGCTGGGTGAGGAGATGGGGAAAGGGGCACTGCCCAGTGCCAGGCTGTGTGTCCTGTGCCCCGTACGGCTGGCAAGGAGGGAGATTCTCCACCCCACTGCTAGTGGCTCTGGCTGAACCCTGCTGGCGCCAGGACCCAGCCCCAGCACCCAGGCTCGCTGTGCCCGCGCAGTGCCCGGCTCTGGCCTGTGCCTGAGCCCAAAGCTGGGGCCCAGAGGACAGGCTGGGCTGGACACAGAGCCGGGGGCCCCGTGACAGCAGGCCCTTCCCCCCACGAGCTCCCACGCTGGCAGCCGGGAGCCCCGGCCCCACGTTCCCAGCCGACCGCGGCTCTGAGTCATGGCCTGCAGCTGCCAAGAGCTGAGGGAGCCGGTGGGCCACGGGGCTGGGGGATGTGGGCACCTGGCTGCAGCCTGGTCCCCCATCACCACTCTGAGCAGCCCCGAGCCCCCTGCCAGGGCCGGGACCAGAGACTCTCCCGTTGCAGTACAGGGGCCATGACACACCTGGCAGAAGGTCCCACTGCAGGATGGGCCGGTGGCTCTGGCCTGAGCAGCTCAAGGGTGGCCTGGGGGGTGGGGTGGAGGGGGCAGATGGACCCCCCAGTGCTGGAGCTGGGGCAGGCCAGGGCAGAGGGGGCCCTGGGGCGGGTGCGGTGCAGCAGCTTGTTCCCCTGAGTCAGCAGGTCCCGGCTCTTCCCGGGGCCTGGAGCAGAGTCAAGCCCCTGCCACAGCCGGAGCCCGGGGCGGCCCAGCCCGCCTGCAGGAGCTCTGCAGCTGGATCTTAAAGGAGCAGCAGGGCTGGCAATGGGGCATGGAGAGAGCTCCCAGCGCCAGCAGGATCAGCCCCCCTCCCTCTGTAGCCCCCAGCCCTGGTGCTTGAGCTGGAGGAGACTCGCCTTCAGCGCCAAGCAGTATGGGGCCTCTGACACATGACCGGCTGGCTCACCCCTCACTCCCGACCTGTGGCCCCCTGCCCCCCAGCCCTGCTGTGCCCCTCACTCCTGATCTGCAGCCCCCTGCCCCGCTTCAGTGCTGGTGGTGCCCCTCACTCCCAACCCCCAGCCCTGTCACAGCCCCCTATGAGTCCAGCCCCGGGTGCCCCCCACCAGCTGTCCCCCTGGCACCAGGGGATGGGTCCACCCTGAGGGAGGGTTCCCCTGCCCTGGACCTGGGGGGATGTGGGAGGCAGATGTGGGGCCTGAGGAGCTGCACCGGTGCAGGTTGCTGTGCTTCCCCAGCGGGACAGACTCTTCCAGCCCCTGCTGGGCCCTCCCTGGGGGCAGTTCCCAGCCCGATGTCCCCGGCAGCAGCCGCCCTGGTCAGGCTGCAAGCTTTGCCCCCAGCCCTGTGCATGCGGGCAGGGGGCACTGTCACAGCCTCGGCTCCCCGTGCTGCCTGGCAGGGCTCCTGGCACAGGTGGGTGGAGCGGGGCAGAGGACCCAGGTGTCCTGGTGCCCCGCCTGTGGGGGTCCAGCCAGGAGGCTCCCATCTGCATGTGAATGAGTGGGCGGGGCCTGTTGTGACATCAGAGGCAGCCCAGACTCCCAGCAGACCCTGGTGGCCTGGGTGTGGGGGATGGGCTGCTGTCTTGGTGGGGCTGGGTCAGCTCAGAGCAGGGTCGGTGTCAGGGGTCAAGGACCAGGGGCCTGACCTAACCTCACCTGTGCCCATGCCAGGACCTGGGGATGCCAGCTGGGGAGGGAGCTTGGGGCCGGGGCGCGGGTGAGAGCCCCCCCAACGGGCAGCTGCCCCCGGGCGCAGGGCAGGTGCTGGACGCGCTGGTGCTGCTGGCTGCACTGCTGGGCCTGGCCCACGCGGCTGCCCGCCTCTCCTGCCTCTTCCTCCTGCTGCCCCTCGCCTTCTCCTGCTCCCACCTAGCTGGCAGGTAGGGGCGGGCACAGGGCAGGCGGTTGGGGCCCTGCAGTCATGACTCTGGTGCCAGCTCCCTGGCTCGTGCATATCAGCCACTGGCTATTGGCCTGCTGCCTCGGTGCCCGGCAGATGCCCATCACGGAGGGGCAGGTGCATGCCCCCTGCCCCTCTCCCTGCTGCCACACTCGGGGCAAGTTCCCACCTGACTGGCTGGGAACACACTGTCCTGGGTGGTGGGAGGGAGGGAGAGAGGGGAGCACCTCCTGGGTTCGCACCCCCGTGTGTGGCCTGTGGAAATGCCCGAGGCCCCCGAGCCGCAACCGTGTGTGCCCGTGTGCTCCTGCATGCCCTTGTTCCCTGCAGGGGATGCCCGGCGACGCGGCAGCAGCGGGAGCGCGGGGCGGGAGAGTGGCCCCAGGGCCGGGCACCACGGCTGCTAGGCATGGTCCCCGACGTGCTGCTGCCCCTGGCGGGTGCCTACACCCTGGCACGCCTGGGGGGCCCCGTCCTCCTCGTCCTGCCCCTGCTCTGTTTCCTGGTGGCCCCCCGGGGCTGAGCAGCTGGGGCAACAACAGAGACTGCCACGAGCATGGCCTGGCACGTGGCTTCCTCCTATGTGGCATCAGCGGCCTGGAGGTAAGGGGGGTCGCAGCCCCAGGGACGCCTCCACTCATCCCAGACATCGTGGGCAAATTTGGGACTGCTGCCCGCGGAGCCCAGACGTGCCTTGTGACAGCACAGGTGAATGCACGTGGAAATACCACCATGCATGCACAAGTGAATGCGCATGCAAACATTGCCATGCATGCACATGTGAGGGCACATGCAACAACCATAACACATGCCCATGTCAATGCACATGCAAATGCTGTCATGCATGCACACATGAGGGCCCATGCAAATGCCCTGCTGCACAGCACAGGCAGGGGGGAGAGCTGGCATCACCTCCCCCTTGGCTCAGCGGTGTGGTGGCCATGTTGACTGAGGGCAGTCTGGCTCCAGCCCCCCTCAAAGTAATGGCAGACGGTGGCCCCTGGCAAGAAGGGGGAAAAGTCCTGCAGCCTGGATGGGTGTTGTGGGGTGCTGGATCCCTGCTCGATGGGGGACTGAGCCCATGACCCAGCACAGCATAGGGGCATGGGGGGGCTGCGGATCCCTACTGCAGTGTCCCCCCAGGCAGCTCTGACACTGGGATGGGCCGGGTACCACTGCCTCTATCACAATGGGTCGGAGCTTAGGGGGGCTCAGGTCTGAGGCTGCCCTGGGGGGGGCTGTTGCTGGAGAGGGGGTGTCTGG
>NW_005843223.1:255482-255793 GCF_000455745.1 Alligator sinensis
GGGGTCCAGAGCCTGGCAGCTCCCACCAGCACCATCCAGGTAGATGTGTCCCCATCCTGCATGTGTCCTCACTCCCCCGTGTGACCCGTTCCCCCACCCTGCTCCCTCTTTCTCCCCACACCCTCCTGGGCTGCCCACGGAGGCCCTGCCCAGGTTGGAGGGCACAGGCTCGGGGAGAGGGGCACAGGGTCCATCCCCATCCCACACCATCGCTATCTCCTGCAGGGTGAGCGCCTGGCCATGCCCGTGGCCCGTGCCCAGCTCCGGACGCCGGACACCGGCACCGCTCTCCCCTGGCTGGCGCTGGGCCC
>NW_005843223.1:255803-257745 GCF_000455745.1 Alligator sinensis
CTGGTCCTACACGTGGCTCGGGGAGGCCCCGCTGCAGCCCCCCGCCGCGGCCCTGCTCTTCGGCCCCCTGGCACCTGAGCTGGCCGAGGCTCTGGCCACCTTCACCCGCCTGCTGCCAGCCTTGCTGGCCGCCTCCGCCTGCCTGCTGGCCTCCACCCTGCTCTGCGCCGGCCCCCGGTGCCTCGAGACCCTGCTGTTCGTGGGCCTCTGCCCGCTCCTGTGACCCAACATGACCCGTGGCAGCGACGTGGCGGCTCCGTGGCTTCCTTGGCTGCAGGAGGGGGTCCTGCTCCTCGGGTCCCTCCCATGCTGGATGGTGCTGGGTCTTGTGCCTGGAGCCTGTCCCCTGCATCGCCGCTTCTCCAAGCTACCTGGGCTGGGGTCCAGGACCCAGGGGGTCAGGGATCGGGGACGAGGGCATGGAAGGGGCTGCCCATAGATATCTCCTCATTATCTGCGGGGCAGGTGAGGGCAGCATGTCCTTTACACTGGACCAGTGGTGCTGAGGCCAGGAGCAGGACTGGGCCCTGGGCTGGCTCAGTCTCAGCCTCAGCCAAGCTCCATCTCTCCCCTCCCTGCGCTCAGGGGTGGGGATGCCGGGCGATGGCCGGCCGGCCGGGCAGGCGCTGGAACGCCTGCGTTCGGCTCCTGCCAACGTACCCCACGAATACCCCATCCTGTCACAGCCCCGCGGACACGGGCCCTCGCTGCACGGACAAGCCCGCCGTAGACAGACAGACGGATGGGCGCAGCACCGTCTGTGCCTTCTCCGCAGCTACTGAGTCTGTGCCAGGGCTGCCAAGGGAGGGCAGAGTTTCTCCCCAGTCCCCCAAGGCCAGGGCAGGTCAGATCCAGCTGTTCCAGACACCCCTCTAGGGCCCAGACCACCCGGGGCCTCCTAGTCCAACACCAGCCCCTGGAGCTGCACCTGGAAAGCAGCCCCCCAGCAAAAGCAAAGCCCCGGTCTGGAGCATGCACCGGAGATGGGTACCAGCCCCTGTAGCAGTGCCTGTGGGTGGCGACCGTATCTGGATTGGGTCCGAGCAGGGTCTCCAGCAGTGGCTGGGGTGGATGCTATAGTGGGAGAGCACTGAACTGGATCTCTCAGGTGACCCACCCCCCCTCCCTGGCATCCCACATAATGGGGGGAGACATGCCAGAGGAAACGTCTCCGCCCATTCTGCTCCACAGCCGCGAGCAGATGCATCCTGCAGCCATGTGCCCCTTGCTGCCCCTGGCTGTGCTCTCTGCCCCCACCCCGCCTGGGGCAATGCAGTCGCTGCGCCTTGCATAGAAAAGTCCCATCTCTTGTTGGTTTAAAACCCGTCACCTGCTCATTTCAGCGGTGCCCCCGATTCTGGTGTCCTGGGACCTGGGGAACAACAGGCCCCTGTTCCCTGGTCCACACCCGTCAGGACTGTGTAGACATCTGTCTTATCCCCCCTCGGTCTTCTCCTTCCCCCGCTGAACGGTCCTGGCCTTTTCAGTCTCTCCTGGTCTGGCAGCTGCCCCAGGCCCCTGGTCCGTCGGGGGCTGCTCGGGACCACTGCTAACTCTACCACAGATCAGTGGTCCTCAACTGGGACAGGTCTCTGGGCAGCAGCCATGGACAATGCACCAGCAAGGCCTGGCTGTGGGGGACGGGGCAGGGCGTGGACTCTGACTGCAGACGAGGACACATGCGTGCCCTCGGCGTGAGGGCGATGTGATTGCATCAGCATGGACCCCATGCTCAGCATGCACAAACCCCCTACTGCAGCCCCCACGGGACCCCAGGGCTGCATGATGCACTCTTGGGTCATAGAGACCCCAGGGGTGTCCCGGGGTTGCCAGGCGACGCCACCCTAACACGGCCACGCGGCTGTGACCCGGGTGGGGGTCCCCGGCCCCTGCCTGCACCCATCCCACACAGGGCAGGAGCAGCCCGAGGCGGCACCGCGGG
>NW_005843223.1:257777-260158 GCF_000455745.1 Alligator sinensis
TGACCGGGCAGGACGGACCGAGGGTCCGACCCAGCACATGGCAGCTCTGACCCTCGTGCTGCCCCGCTCCCTGCAGCCGTCGTGGCAAACACGGTGTACTACTACCGCCGGCGGAGATGAAGCTGGCCAGCCTCCGTGCCCCCCACGGGCACCGCGACCCCCGGACCAGGACAGAGGAGCTGCCACGGCCCAGAGCCCCCGCCCGGCGCCCAGTGCCCAGCCAGGCCACCCCGCATTAAACTCAGCGCTGCAGCCCCGTCTCCCACTGTCTCGCTCCGCGCCGTGTCCGGTGCCCTGCCTCCTCCATTACCACAGGGTTACTGCGCCCCTCGCGACCCATCGCCCCTCACTGCCCGGGGCCGGTGTGTGCAATGGGCGTAATCCCTGGGGTCTGTGTCCCACGGCACCGGGAGGGAGAGGCTGCTGCCCCAGGCTGGGGAGGCACATGGGGGTAGAGCACCCAGAAGTGGGTTCCCCCCGTACCCCAATGTCCAGGCTTGCCCCAGCCAGCGCGGGAGCTGCTCTCCCAATCTGTGAGCCCAGGCTGCCCCCACCTCGGCCCAGCCGAGCCCCGTCCCCACACGGAGATAGGTGGGACCAGGCAGCAGCTAGGCTCTGTTTTCCCCTTGGACCCTGCAGAGATGCAGCCCCGGCGGGGCAAGGACGGTCGCAGCCGACCGTGCGGAGCTGGTTTATTGCCAGGGCAGCTCCCGGGCAGGTCTCAGCTGGGGGGTCTTCGCTGGAGGGTCTCGAGGGTGCGGCGTCAGCGCTGGGGTCTCGGTGCTGGGTTCAGAAGATCACGCTGCGCCGATAGTGGGAGCAGCGCCGGGCTGGGGGAGAGCGGGGCGGTGAGTGCAGGGCAACCGGGTGTCCCGTGTGCCCACATGTCCCATGGCCCACACCTACTCCAGGACACGCCCCGCCCCGGCACATGCACACCAGGACATACCCACAGACCCGGCACACACAGCCCCTTCCCCCCCCCCTCCATGATGCACCAGGCTGCACCCAAGCTGGCACTCACCTGCCCGTGGGTGCCGCCGCCTCTGGCCCCGGCGGCGCCGCCCCATCTGGCCACACCGGGCTCCATGCCGTGCCCGCTGGCGCCGGTAGCGGCGCAGGTAGTGGATGTAGCGCACCATGATGCTGCCGGCACTGCCATGGCAGGTGTGAAGGGCGGGGCTGCCTGGGCCCCACCCCCTCGCACATCATAATGGCCTGCCCATATATGGGGGGCCCTGCCCGATGCACCAGGCCCCAGTACCATGGGCCGCAGCAGCTGGGGGGCAGTGGGGCCTCTCCAGGCCTGGCTCCGTGCAGGGCCCCGCAGTGCACCTGGTGGCCCAGGGCCGTGCAGCCGGGTCCGGGGAGCCACCAGGGTGCGATTGCACCGCGTCTCCGGGGTCCCGGACCCGCTGGGCCCTGTGCATAGCCCACAGCTGCCTCCTCTCCCCAGCCTCAGTTTCCCCCACTGCAGCTGGAGGCTGGAGGCCGTTGTTCCTCGTCTTGCCCCCTGCGGCCCAGAGCAAAGCCCGTCTCCAGCCTCTGCCATCGCCCCCCCTCAGGGAAAAACCCTGGAGCCGTGGGGCTGGAGAAGCGGGGCTGGATGTGGGTTTGCTCTCGTACCCCAGCGGTCACCCCTGCCCCAGCCCAGAGCTCACGTCCCATCCAGCCTCCCGCCTGAGGCAGGATCAGCCCCGTCCAAACCAGCCCAGACAAACCAAACCCGTCATCTAAACTCTTTGTGAAACTACCATCAACTCTGACACAGCCCCAGGCATCGCCCCCACCCCTGGGAAAGCAGGGGTCCATGGCCGTCAACATCCCGCTGCTGCCAGGGGGGTCGTGGATGCTGCAGAAAATTGCCCCCCATCCCCTCCCCGTCCCTGGCATCTCTCGCACGACCCCCCTGCTCTGCCAGGGATGGAGCGTGTCCTGATCTCTCATCTATCAGGCCCTGCAGAGGCTCCGGTACGGTGCCAGTAGCCAGATGACCTGGTACCTGCCAGCCCCCGCCACTGCCGTCCCCTGAGGACATGGAGCCCCCTCCCCAGCTGAGACCCTCAGACGGACCCCAGTGAGCCGGGGCGGTTGCTCCGGGCCCGGGGCCTCGTCTCCGGGTCAAGGTGACCCCGGGGCAATGCAAGGGCGGACGCTGGTGTCCGATCCTGGTTCTTCGTGGGCGCGTGGCAGCGCTGGGCAGGAAGCAGCCAGGGGCACCCGGCACCCCCAGCAGCCCGGGTGCTCAGACCCAGTGCAACGGCACGGGCACCCCAGCACGGATGCACACAGCAGGGCCAGTCGGGGTGAGCTGTATTGTGGCTCAGGCCGGGTTGGGCAGGCCGAGGAGCCGGGTCAGGGTCTCCCCCAGCCACTGCAGG
>NW_005843224.1:0-1193 GCF_000455745.1 Alligator sinensis
TGGTGCCTTGTTTGTGGCTCGCCAGCCCTGGGTTCTCCTCAACCACCATATTTCAGAGTGCCCCACACACCCATTACCATACTTCCTAGTGCACCACACCCCGCCCTCCCCAAAATGAGACCTGCTTCTTGCTGTGGGGAGGCAGGAAGAGGAAAGAAACATTCATTTCCAGAGCCCAGGCCACCGGCCGACACCTCTGCTGAATAGAGAGAAGAAGACAGCCAGGACAGTGTCTCCATGCTGCAATTCCGGCCCAGAAATTAGTTTCTTGCTTGAGAGAGAGACCCTCGTGTTGGAAGGCAGGTGACAGAACAAGAAGCAATGGGCTCAGGCTACAGCAAGGAAAGTTGAGGTTGGATATTAGGGGAAACTGGCTCCCAAGGAGGGTGGTGAAGCACTGGAAAAGGCTGCTCAGAGGAGTGCTGGAGTCTGTGTCCTTGGAGGTTTGGAAGTCCCTGGGTGGACAGAGCCGAGGCTGGGATGATATCATGGAGGATGGTGCTGCCTGAAGGAAGGGGGTGGCCTAGATGTCCCTTCCTGCCCCTGGTGCAGTGTGGGTCTGGGCATGGTTAGCCCTTGGACTCTGTGCTCCAGCTGTCAGCCCACCCTGGCCTGCCCTATGCCCTTCTGAGCCCACCACCCCCTGCCGACCCAGCTCCACTCCTGCATTGCCGGGTTCATCCCTGTGGCCTGGTGCTAGTGTGGCAGTTCTCAGCCTCTTTAGACTTGGGGGAGTCCCGGGATAGACTCCCAGCCCCATGCACAGGCTCACAGGTCCCTGGGGTAGATTCACACTGCCCTGCATAGACTCACAGCTTCTTGGGGTACTCATAACCCCCTGCACAGACTCACAGCCCCTGCGTAGACTCATAGCTCCCCAAGGTGGACTCGCACCCACTGCATAGACTCACAGCTGCCTGGAGTAGCCTCACAGGCTCCCTAGATAGACTCACGGCCCCCTGCATACTCACAGCTTCTGGGAGTAGACTCACCACCCCCTTCATAGACTCAGGGCCCCTGGATACACTCACAGCTCCCCAGGGTAGACTCCCATCCCCCTAGCTAGACTCATGGGCCCCTGCATAGAGTCCCATACCCCTGGGGTAGACTCATGTACCCCCCTGCAGAGACTCCTATCCCGTCTGGATAGGCTCACAGCACCCCCTGGACACACTCCCCCCCACCTGCATGCA
>NW_005843224.1:1549-11436 GCF_000455745.1 Alligator sinensis
GGGGAGGGGCTGGAGGCCGGGCCCGCCGAGCCGCAGTCCGGTGAGCAGGGAGCGGGAGCGGGGCCCCCGGGCTGGGGCCTGTCTGTAGCCTGCACTAGGAGCGTGACCCCCGGGGATCTGTCTCCCAGGATCGGGACCCTCCAGGATAGCCCCGGCTGGGACCCGTCTCCGCCCCCGAGGGAGGGCTGGGGGGAGCAGGCAGGCAGCAGGATGGTGCTGGGGAAGGCAGGCGGCCCTGGAAGGGGTGACCGTGACGATGGAGACTGGCCAGGCCCTGGGGTGCAGGTGCTGGCAGTGGAGGGAGGCCTGGGGCTAGGGGAGCTGTTAGCTCTGGGCTCGAGGGGAGGGGGTGATGGAGGCCCAGCGATGCCCCCCCAGTTGTTGAGGGCTCTCTATCGCTGGGGGTGATCTAGGCCTACGCTCTGCTGCAGCTGTGGGGATCAAATTTAGGCTCGCAGCCTCAAATCACCATTTTAAGGCGCATTAAGGGTGCCATTAATACACCTTAAATTGGGCCAATGCACATTAAATGCGCACGTGTAGCTGTGTCTGATTTTGGCTGCTAAGCCAGAAACAAATACCAATGGGGCAGAGGCTGGGGAAGGGGTTCGGGTGGGGTGCGCTGGGTGGGGCCTGCCCCCCCCCCCTGCCGCATGCTGAGAAGCGGCAACGTTATAGCACGGTGCCTTTATTCTAGGGAAGAAAACCAGCTTTCCTGCTTAAGATGCACTCCCTAATTTTAGAGGGCTTTTCGCAGGGGGCAAAGGTTTATGGGATGTGAACACATGCAGTATATTCCTTGATCAAAAGTCGTGTGTGGTCGTGGGGGACCATCCTTCAAGTCTCCCCACCCTGGTGCCTGGGTACACGTAACGCTCTGTTCCCTTTCCCCACCCAGGTGGCTCGACATATGAGGAGCCGGCCAGCCCACCCCCACGGCTAAGCGAGCGCACGGTGCGGCTGCGGGGGAAGCGCAAGCGGGCCGTGGACGACATGTTCGCGGAGATGTGCCGCCGCAGTGAGGAGCACAAGGCCATCCAGCGTGCCCGCCTGGAGCAGGAGGAGCGGCTCATGGAGCGCTTCCTGGAGCATGAGAAGACCCAGCGGGAGCAGGACCGGCAGCTCCTGGAGCGCCTGGTCAGTGCCATCCTCAGCCAGTCCCAGCCGGCCTGCCCCTGCCAGCGTCTGGGCATGGAGTGAGGCCGGCCCCTCTCCAGGATCTTCTCCGGGGCGACAGACAGTCCCAACCGTTGGGGTGCTGGCTGTACTGCCCAGGGCCCCGTGGACAGCTGCGTCCTGGGCCTGGCTTGCGCGGGGGGGGTGTCGTTGTGTCATGCAGGGGTTGGTGTTGGGCTTTGTTTCTGTAGCGTGGGGTTAATGGCATTGTGTAGCACAAGGCAATCACAGGTGAAACACTGATGGGTGCAGAGCAGCTGGAGAGGCCTCACAAGAGTACTGTACTTTCTGATATGCCACATCACTTCCCCCCCAGAAAACAGCTCCTGGGAATGTTGGTGCGCCTTATATGTGAGAAATACGGCAAGGAAAGAGCTTTTTTCCCCCCCTTCAGTCTGCCTTTCAGATCAAGGGGCGCATTATATCCCAGGGTGTGTTGTATGTGAGAAAGTACAGTATCTTTTCCAGCAGTCCCCAGCCTGCCTGCCTCTTCTGTCCTGTTTCTTAACCTGGGTGTCTTAGTTTCCTTAATAAATTTAGAGGGTTTATTCTCCCCCCCACTCTTTTTCTGGTGTACTGGGTATTGTTGGAGTGCTTGCAAAAGAATAAATATTCCCTCTGATACGAAACATGTTGGGAAAGCAGGATTGGGTCCCTTGGAAACCATGAAACCGAGAGCACCGCAGGCCACAGCCTAGGCTAGTGCAGGGGCCAGGAGGTCTGGTGCAATACAAAGGTCTCTTGGCACTAAAGCCAGCTGGGTGCCGGGTTCCCCTTGCTGGGACAATAACTATTTGGGGATGGTCCTGCTTTAAGCAGGGGGCTGGACTAGATGTGACCTGAGGTCCCTTCAAACCCTAATTTTCTATGATTCTACGACGCTAGGTGGGTCATCATCTGATGCTGTGAGATTTGACCCCATTCTCCAGAGCCTGTGCCAGCTTTGGCTGTTGTTTTATTACTGGCTGTACAGGGCGGGAATGAAAGCCACAGCTCGTACACTCTGGGGGTCGATGATTGTCCTAACGACAGAGACGCGGGTTATTGTAGAGAAGTGGGGCAGGAAGGGACCCTCGGAGATCACAGCTAGTCCAACCCAGGAATGATGCCGGATAATCAATGGTTCTGTAACTCGCAGTTTAGAACCGCGGTGCCAGGTGACACCTCTGTCCTGCTTCCAAATTTCTGGTGGGGGTGGAGGTGATGGTGCACGAAGGGAAGATTTTGGGTAGGGGCTGGAAAACCCTGTGGGGAGTGGGGGAGATGGGGGCAGAGCAGCAGGAGGCTGCTGGTGGTCAATGAGGTTAACAAGGCAACTTGGCCTGGGCTAGCTGAACCCTGTCTCTGAGGGGCATTTGCCCACCACCACAGCCCAGCACAGCAGAGGCAGGGGCTTCAGCGGGTCTCTCAGGCTGTGGTGCAGCTGGTGAAATGTGCCCGGTGTCTGGGGTGGGGTTGGTTGCAGCTGGACAAGGGCAGGGGGCACATCCAGGGATAATGTCCCTGGGATAAGTCCCTGGTAGGGTGTGTAGCTCAGTGGTAGAGCACCTGCTTTGCATGCATGAAGCCCTGGGTTGCATCTCCAGCTCCTTTTTTTTCCCCCAGCACCTCCTGGTCGAATGTGAGCCCAGGGAGGAGATGCACCCCTGGGACAACTGATGCGGGTGCCCAGCAGATGCCTCCTCCCCTCAGCCTTGAGACCCAGCAGATCTCAGTGCTCAGGGAGGGAGTTTCACGGGGTCCACAGTGCTATGGGGTGGAGGTGGCTATGGGCCTGGGGAATATAGCTCAGTAGTAGAGCACCTGCTTTCCATGTAAGAAGTGCCGAGTTCAATCTCCACCTTCTTTTTTTATATTTCCTACCTGGGCAGGTGGTGGTTTTGCAGGCATCGCAGCTCCCTCTGCTCCAAGCTCTCCCTGAGTGTTTTAGAGCTGGACGGGTGGCCTCTTTGGTGAGCGTCGGCTACCCCTGGGGGGTCAGGTAGTCTTTTTGAGCCTTTGCTTTCACCCTACAAGGAGGAAGAAAAATCAGTCCAGCTATATCCAAAAGGCAGACTGAGTGCCCACTGCTGCCTGGGCTCTCTCAGCCCATCCCAGGCCTGAGCAGGGGCAAAAGCAGCTGGAGATGCTGGGGATTGAATCCAGGACCTCCTACATGCGAAGCAGATGCTCTACCACTGAGCTACATCCCCCAGCACATATAAAGTCTGTGTCTGGTCCCACTGCAAGGCACTTTCCCCCTGGAAATCCTGCCCCCCGGTATTGAGATCTACTGGGTCCCAAGCTTGCGGGTTCCCACGCCCGGCTTAGAGGGGCCGGGGCCTGGTGAGTTCAGCTGTGGAGCTGCCCTGGAGCCTGGCTGCTGAGGGGACCAGCAGGGGGGAAGCCCCAGCTGAGGGTCCTGGATCCTGGCCTGAAACCTCAGCATGAGGCTGCCCCTGGGGCAAAGCAGCAGGAGGTCAGAGGTCAACTCTGAGGCTGTTCAGGTCACACGTGTCTCTAACCCCTTCCCCCTGCAATGAGCTCTGCCTGGGGCTGGCAGAGGCAGGAGACCCTGGGGACACATCTGGAAGCCTCTGCTCCAGGTCCCTGGAGCTGCAATGGGGTGCAGCAGGTCCTTACACCCCCTAAAGTCTTCTAGGGAAGAGCAGGTGGCTATATCTACTGTGTGTGACAGAGAAGCAGGGGAAAAAACAAACCTAAAGGGTGGCTCTATAGCTCAGAGGTGAGAGCACTGGTCTAATAAACCAGAGTTGTGAGTTCAAATCTCACTAGAGCTTTGTTAGAGCCAGAACAAAGCATGGGCGGCTGTTTCGTAGCCGCGCTGCAGGAGTGGGGGAGGAAAAGCCCTTGTCTTCTAGCTGCAGCAAGGGGATTTTTCTTCTTGGGGGAGGGAAATGGGCCCAGGCCACACTGTGCTGCGGGAGGAAAGGAGGACGGAGCGCAGCATCATGGGGTACAGGAGGTGCTGCTGTGCATCTTCATGGGGCCACAGGGCCGGGGTTGGAGCCCGGGACCCCCACACTGCTGGCGGGGGGACTCGTGCCAGTCGCGCCAAGGTGGTGGCTGCCATCTTGGGGGTTCAGCCCAAGGACAGATGCTGCCTTCACCCGGTCACGCCAAGGTGGGGGTGGCCACCTTGGGGTTCAGGCTGACAGCAGGCATCGCCTTCACCCAGTCACGCCAAGGCAGTGGCGGCCGTCTTGGGGCTCAGGTCTGCAGCAGGCATCGCCGTCACCCGGTTGCGCCAAGGCAGTGGTGACCGTCTCGGTGCTCAGGCCTGCAGCAGGTGCACCCCCACCCCGGCATGCCATGGCAGTGGCCATCTTGGCCACTCACGCTTTGGTGACGGCAGCCATCCTGGGGCTCCCTCCCAAGGACAGACGCTGCCCTCAGCCTGACACGCCAAGGCAGTAGCAAGGCCATCTTGGGGCCCAGCCACAGGCCAGGCTCACACCGCCACGGCAGCCATTTTGAGCAGTTGCCTAAGGGCAAGGCAGGGAAGGCGCCAAGGTAGGGCTGGCCACCCTGGTGGACATTGGAGGGGCTCCCAGTTCACTGACTGCAGTGGGGGAAGGGGGCATGGCCGCTAAGAGGGACGGGGCCGGCCACACAGTAGGCTGCCAGGCAAACAAAGAGTCCTGCCGCCATTTTGATAGACCACCACCTGCCCACTTTCCTCTTTACTGCGCATGCGCCATGGGCGACTTGTTGCCCTATGACGCATGCGCCCCACCCCGCTCGGTTTTCTCTTTAATACGCATGCGCCACCAGGCACTGTTGTCCCAATACCCCAGCGCCACCAGGATTCATTTACCCTGCTACCTATCCCCTTCCTCTTTGCTGCGCATGCGCCTACGGGGCATACTTTCTCCCCTCCCCTCCCCGTGCGCATGCGCCCAAACCTCACGCCGGGGGGAGGGGTCACTCTATGCTGATCAGCACACCCTCCTCCCCCCCATATTCATCTAGGCGCATGCGGATTCCCTCCTGCCTGTGCAACACGCATGCGCGATCCCCTCCCCTTCCTGAAGCGCAGGCGTGGCGCTAGCCCCGCCCCCTACCCCACGGGGGCTCCTGATTGGCTGCGGGGCGGGGTGAGCGCTAAAAACAAACGGCTCCGGTGGGGAAGCGGCTGGGTGAGGATGGCGCTGTGCTGCGGACGGTGGGGGCTGCAGAGCTGGGCCCGGGGGGCAGCTGAGGGGAGGGTGGAGTTGGGCCTGGCGGGCACCGGGGGCTTAAGGAGAGGGGCAGGGGGCCTGGGGGAGCGCCGGGTGGGTTTGGTTGAATCAACCCGCTTTAAATCGCTGGTCGGGAAGCCTTGGGTTAATCGCTGTTTTCTGCCAAAGGCGCTCCCTCGGTGCGTGACGCGGATTAACCGCGTTGTTCCCGACTCGGGGAGAGGGGACCTTGTAAAGCAACGATTTATTCTGATTTTTTTCAGGTTAATAGCAGAAAACTGAAATAAAATTGGGTTATTTTACTGACTGGAGCTGATGCTTGCGTAGTGGTTGGGAGGTGAGCTATGTCTGATTCACTCAATTCATCCTGGATATTTGGGGGTTATTTTTGCCATGCTGTTTGGAGGACACCCAGCCAGCATGGGTGGAGGCCCTGTGTTATCAGCTTGGGGATTTCTTCACTTCTAGATTTTTTTTTCTCTTCTCTCTTTTTTGGCCTGGCAAGCCTGCTGCCACGGTGGGCTTTCCCTTCTGCCATCCCACTGTCCCCATGGACCTGGGGATTTGGGTAGGGGCTGGAGGTGGGGCTGGGTTTGGGGGGCTAGGGTCTAGGGATGGTGGGGGCTGCAGGGAAGGCTTTGGGGTGGTGCTGGGGGCTGCTGAGGAAGGGGCTGCAGCTGGAGGCTTGGGAAGGCTGAACTTCATGGTTAAGAATAGGAAAGTGGGGCTGGGAGATGGGCTGGTGGAGCACTGGGTTAAGGGCATCTTGGTGCTGCAGCTGGGGGCTCGGGTGGAGGACGGCTGGGTTTGGGGTGATGCAGTTGGAGGATGGGGGCTGGGTTTGCAGTGGGGTGGGCCTTGAGGCAGCGGAGGAGGGGAGCTGTAGCTGGAGATCTGAGATTTGGGAAGGATGGCATTGAGTGGGGCATGGGTGGTGGAAAGCTGCGGGGCTGGACCTAAGGGAGCTGAAACCAGGGACTTTGGGGAGGGTAGATTTGGTCTTGGGGACTGGAGAGCTGGGCTTTGGCAGGATGGAGGTAGTTGGGAAGGGGAGCTGCAGCTGGGGCCTTGGGGAGGCAGACATCGAAGGCTGGGGGGCTGGAGCTGGTGCTTTCAATGGTGGGGCCCAGGGACTTTGCAGGGGCTGGGTGCTAGTTTGGCAGAGAGGAGCCTGGAGTAGGGACTAGGAGCTGGAGGGCATGCAGGGTGTGGAGGGAACTTTGAAGGGAAATAAATTGGTGTTGGAGGTAGGAAGGGAGCTGGGTGGGGGTGAAGCATGTGTCTTGTTGCCTCTGATCCCTGTTCCCCCTTCTTCCTGCAGTGCCATGCAGTCCCAGCCTCGGCCCAGCATGAAGGAGCATCGCCAGCCCGACGCCCCTGTCCCAGTCCGTGTCTGTGTCCGTCTGCGCCCCTGCAGCAAAGACTCAGAGCCCTGCGTTCGTGGCCTGGACTCGCGCTCCCTCGAGCTTGTCAACTGGCGCAATGCTAAGGAGACTTTCAAGTACCAGTGCGTGTGGGGGAAAGGGGGGAGGGATGGGGGGTTTTGGCAGCCTGCAGTGGTGATCACCCTGCTGTTCCCCCAGGTTCGATACCTTCTACGGGGACACAGCCACCCAGCAAGATGTCTACTGCAGCTCTGTGCAGCCCATCCTGCACCACTTGTTGCAGGGGCAGAACGCCAGTGTGCTGGCCTACGGGCCCACCGGGGCGGGTGAGCATGTGGTGAGGGAGAGAGGTGTCTGGGTTTGTCCTGGGTTGGGATTTGTCACAAGGCCCTCCTGCCTCAGCTTCCTTACATGCTCCGGTGTGCTCTGCTGAGCTTGAGGCTGGGGAGGGGGGTGGTGAATTTTCTGGCTGGTCTTCAGTCCACCAGCACACAGGTCTCTTTCTTTCCTGTGGTGGGGGGGGCTCAGTGCTGCCTCTCTGGCCCCCCTAGGGAAGACGCACACCATGTTGGGCAGCCCCCAGCAGCCTGGTGTGATCCCTCGGGCTGTGCGTGACATCCTGCACATGGTGCGGGAGGCTGGCTGTGGCCCTGACGGGCACAACTGCTCCTACTCTGTCTCCATGTCCTACCTGGAAGTCTACCAGGAAAAGGTATGTGGTGGGGAACAGGCTGCGGGCTCCCAGGCTTTGAGGGGAGAAGGATCATGGGTGCTGGGGAGGGTATAGGGGCGAGACACTCTCGGGTTGGAGTCCAAGCAAAGGAAGCCACAGCCCCCTTAGGGTACCCGCAAAGTCTGCAAGAGAGCCGAGGCTTGTTCCAGCTCATTCCCCATCTGTCCAGGGACCTGTTTTGTCCCAGGTTTCAATCCAAACCACCTCAAATCCCAGCAAACAGATCTATGTCCCTGTTTCCCCCTAACGAGCTGCCCCCTCTGAGTGAGCTTGAACAGCAAACACCCCAGAAAGCTGGGCTAGGAGGAGCAACAGGCCATCCTGGAGGGTTTGGAGACCTCGAGTGGTCCCCAAACACTTTCCATTCAGTGCCGCCTCCAGCAGCTTTCTGGGCAGCGGATGAAACAGTTGCGAGACAGAGGAAGTGGCTTAAAATTCCTGTGCCACAGTGTGGGGAGCAGGCCCTAGTGATTTGGTGCACAGGAGAGGGGCATGGTGCTCAGGGGGGGCTAGCCTGGACTTGGTGATTCAGGGAAGGGTCCATGCCTCAAAATGATGCTTTCCTAGAGGCCTTGGGTTTTTACATTCCCCACCAGCTGCCTAGGGTCCTTGCTGGCACTGTTGGGACCCCCATGACCCCCCTAAGCCTGGTGGAGAGACTCCTCCGCTCGTTCTCCCTCTTCTTGCCCCACTGCCATCCCCTGGTGTATGGTCCCTCTCAGTGCCTATCGTGTTCAGGTGCTGGACCTCCTGGAGCCGTCAGGGCGGGACCTGGTGCTGCGTGAAACGCCAGACCGCAGCATTATGGTGACGGGGCTGACAGAGCAGGAGCTGAGCAGCTTCCACGACTTCGAGAAGCACTTCCTGTTGGCCAGCCGCAACCGCACCGTAGCCTCCACAGGTCTCAACAGCCGCTCGAGCCGCAGCCATGCAGCCCTGGTACTGCGCGTGGCCCAGTCTCGGCCCCTGGTCCCCGCCCGCAGCGCCAAACTGCAGCTGGTGGATCTAGCGGGCTGTGAAGACAACCGGCTCACTGGCAACTGTGGCCTGCGCCTGCGTGAGAGCAGCGTCATCAACACTTCGCTACTCGTGCTTGGCAAGGTGGTGGACGCCCTCCGCCTCGGTCGGCCCCGTGTGCCCTACCGCGACAGCAAGCTGACCCGCCTGCTCCAAGTGCGTCCTGGGCCAGGAAGGGGGTAGTGTTGGGGGCTGGAGCCAGGGCACCTGGGTTGTCTGGGAGGTGAGACCAGGGAGCTGGGAGCCAGGGTACCCGGATTCTGTGGCTGAGTCTACAGGGGCTGGGAGCCTGGACATTTGGGTTCTCTGGGGGCTGGGATCCTGGATGCCTGGGGTCTGGTTGTCTCAGGCAGGTGATCGGGCATTGATTCCAGAAGGTCAGGACGGGGGACCCATGAGGTTCTGGTGGGCAGAGATGGCAGCTGACCCTGGGTCCCTCCTTTTCTCCCCCCCCCCCCCGCCCAGGACTCACTGGGTGGCTCGGCCCACAGTGTGGTCATCGCCCATGTCGCCCCTGAGCAACGCTTTTACTTTGACACGCTCACCACCCTCAACTTTGCCACCCGCTCCAAGCAGGTGGTCAACAAGCCCTTTGCCCCCGGGGCGCTGCCCGAGCCAGGTAAGTTGCTCCTGACTCCATTCTTGCCCTCCAGCTGCCGAGAAGACTCTGCAGAAGGAGAACAGTGACAAACAGAAGCAGTCTACCAGCAAGGAAGGTCCCCTGGTTGCTGAGAAGCCCCTTGGGTACTATGGTGGGGGGAGGAGGGCGATGGGGGACAGAGTGTGGGTGTCAGACAGGGCGAGATGGGCACTGCCCAACTCGCCCCATCTTTGCCTCCCTCCAGTGCGCTTCTGCCCCTGGACCAGCTGGAGCCCAGCCTGGTGCAGCGCGTGCTGCGCCTGGAGGAGCTGGAGCGGCAACAAGGTGCCGGTCACCGGGGGCTGCCCCTGCTGGGCACCCCCAAGGCCGAGCGGAAGGCTCTGCTACGCTGCCTCGAGGAGACACAGGCTGAGTTGGAGGTGGGCCCTGTTTTTTTAAATGTGCTTCCTGCCCTTGGGCAGCCCTTTGCACTGCACCTGGGAGGCCCTGGAGCCCTAGCCTCTCCCTTCATGAGGAGGTTCAGCCCAGAGCAGCCTTCCCAGGCCTCCCTCCTCTGACCCCTCCTGCCTTCCCTCCACAGAAGATGAGGCAGCAGCAGAAGGAACTGGAAGCTAAGGAGCTGCTGAGAGCTGCCTCTACACCTGAGCCTCCACAGGCTATCGTTTTGCCCATGCGGCAAGGTGAGAGCAGCGGGGACCCAGGTGTCCAGGCAGCCACTAATTTCCCCCCTTCTCACCTAAGCTGGGTGAGACCCAAGGGTCATTCTCAGCTGCTTTTATTCCCCCCCCCCCCCC